>NW_019524866.1:2640-78527 GCF_002814215.2 Seriola lalandi dorsalis
CCCCCCCCCCCCCCCCATAGTAACAGATGATGCATTTGTTACCATGAGGACAACAAAATGTCACCACCTATTATCACTGCTCGGTCGCAGCAGACTTTGTGCGCACATCCTCTGATGATGCCTGGTCAATTGACGCAAACATCCAGCCCATAATTAGAGTGAATGACTAATTTCTCTCACCATTATTGTTGATCATATGTGTGTTTTAATTAAGATAGAATGTTATTGGTGTGTAGAAACTGTACTCGCATCTATCATCTGCAAAATCAAAGCAGCGGTTCAAATGAGTTATCTGACAAAGCTGCAAATTAAGTTTGTAATACCACATAAATAAGACAGTGTCTAAATCTTGAATCTTAGTTGAGAAAACAAGTAACTCCAGATAAACTGGATCTTACTAGCCTAGCTTAGCAGAGTAGCAGTAACTCATTGCTAGCGACGTTGAAACATACAAGATTTGAGGTGGTTAAGCTACTTTTAAATCATATTTTGAAATGTATTTAATTAAAGATGAATTTATTAAAGTAGGTCATTAGTTAAAATGGACGAGAGCTAAAAAAGAGAAAACATTTTGATTGTGGTTTTATGTTTGTGATAGTGATCATAGTTAAAAAGGCATAAAATTAAGGTTTTACAACTTATATGTCTGTTACACACAAAGAGCCTTCAAACATCAAATAATTTTAAACTTAATATAATCAAGTCTTGCTATAAATAACCCGATCACATCATCAAGGTTATCCCGAATTTGTCTTGAGACTTCAAATTCATAACAAAACCCCTGCATTATGAACTCGGGGGTGAAATTTGAAAGACATGGATGTCTACGATGCAGAGAGGGCCTAACACAAGACGCAACTTTCCCGCACAATGGAAAATGTAGATTCCAGTGTGTTTGGCATTTGACCTGGGATATCTAAGCTCTGTTGCTTCAATTTGACCATTCTTTTCAAAATCTGTCTCTTTTGACCCCAGATTAATGAAAGTTGGCGTGCCCCTTTAAGGTGCATGACTCACAGTATCAAGATTTAAGGTTGTACATGAAGAAGCAAACTCTGTATTCCATACAGATATCAAGGTGCTTTTTATTAGATGAAGATCCAATGATATATAGTCAACATCAGCATCCTCCTTTACAAAAGACATTAAAATTGAAACATTTTCAGTAAAAAAGTAGTATCGTACAGCCAATGTGGGGTACCAGAGAGAAAGCATGACATGACCTAAATCATATTCATTCATCATCGTATAGATCATAGATAAAACACAATACATTAACACTATTTACAGTCTGTAACACGGAGGTTGACATGAATGGTAATCCTCATGGTGAATACAGTAAATAGAATATATTTATATATTAAGATCTTTTGTTTACAAAATCATAATGCATTATATATATCACAGAGAAAGGCTATCCACAACCTTGGCTTTCAGCTATGCACACACCCCCTTGTTTTGCAACACTTTGTCCAAGCAAAATGAGATCTTTTGTTTGGTCAACTTATTGTTGATGGGTGGGTTCTTTGGTTGTGCTGGGTTTAATGTCACAGCCTCCGACTGAACAATCAGCTGCTGAGTGTTACTGAAGAAGAAGAAGAGTTATCTGTTTAGGTTTGAGTTTTGAACAGGGCTCACCATATACAGGGCAACGTCCAGAGCAATGTTTGCAATGACAGGAAACTATGTTTGACAGGGCAACTAATTTAACTTTCCTAAACCAGGATCACATTTAATCTGCAGTGCTTTTGTGCCATTGCAGAGGGATCTCACAGCTCAAACGGACTGGGATGCAACTGATTAGATGTTGTATTACAGCACAAGGTTTCAGTGCAACTCTAATGCACACAATTTTTTTTTCACAAAAAACGTGATGAGGGCCGAGCACAAAACTGGTCAGAAAACTCTTAGTATTAGATCATGCATGCATTAACGTTCCACAGGATGGAGGCAGCTGTAATGGATTCTCTCATTTGAAAATAACACATTTCCATCAGAGAATAGCACATCCAGCACATTAAGTAAGATCCTGGGCTTAGCAAAGAAAAGTTAGTTTCAAGGTACCTGAGCAATGCTTCTCATTAATGTTTTCTCAAATATTACCCATGTGTCATAGCTCGAAGCCCGATGATGCATGAGGACTATTTAGCAAGTTAACTCAGGTGAGAAAAATGATCTAAAATTGGGGGAAAACCTAAGAAGGTAATGTGTTGGTGCATTAAGAAGCAAAAGAATAAGTAAGTAGGTCTGTCTAATGCATTGCTTCATGATGTTGCCCAGTAGGTTTGTTATAATGTTTTGTGAGGGCCAGTTGTGAAGTTCAGTGTAACAGCAGTTAAACAGCAGTCATCCCAGACTGAAAGAGAGTGATAGGTATTACCTTTTATACATATGCATTTACAGTGCACACCTCCGTGGTCATGTATGTACATTGTAATTTAAGTAAAAGTAAGTAATAACTTACTTTTTGTGTTTGTTTTTTACTATTTGCATTTCCCTTGGCGCATGAAACCAGTCATGCACTGGCAATTTGGTTCTTCAGATCAAACTATGGGGAGGTCTGTTATTCGCATGATAACCGGGGTTGTGTTTGTGTCTGACTGATCATTAGCCGTCCTCCCAAGCCTACAGAGCCTCGTCACCTTTGCTTATCAACCTACAACAGCAGAGAGATACCCACAGTGCTCGCAAACCTTTGGGAATCCCTGCCAAAATCACTCACCTGAGACAAGCTTATGTTGTATAATTCTATCTGGCCAAGTAACAAAGGTGGACAATGCGTCTGCCGACACCAGACACACATGGGGAGGATCAGCAGATCACATTACACGACTCTGTGTATCGAAGGATGAATAAAACCCAGGAGACCTGCTCTGCTGCTGCGAGGGCAAATTCCTGTGAGGTTTTAGGACAAGCTGGTGGCTGTCTGTCTGTATCTCTTTCACTGTCGGCCCACCCTGCTCGTCCTCAACCACATCACTGGCAAGACATGGAGTGGATCCCAGCCAGAGGCCATCAAAGCCACTGCATAACTGGATCAGGATCTTCCCCTCCCCATCATGTGGAGTGAGTGGCCCACCTCCCCCCGCCACAACCCAACGTCCATGTGCTCGGGCCTCCGTGCCAAGCCTCAGCGCCAGGCCTCATCACTGGCCCAGCTGGCATGGTCCCGATCAGCTGGATTTGCTATAATCATCTTAGGTCATCTCATTCACGCTCTGGACAGAGAGAATGTCCATCAGCTCTTCAGCCAAGGCCAGTGAACACCACCAGGCCAACTGGCCTCCTTCTGGCTAAATTTCCACTGATTTACCCGTTAACAACTGGTTTTAACATTATTATTAGAGAAGGTAGAATACTTCACACAATGAAGATATCTCCTAGCAGGTATAGGGGGAACGTTATCACCTTTTTAAGAGCTATCAAATCTTCAGTTTTGAAAAAAACATGAAAATGAGACATCTTGTCGTGTATTGCTGGCCAGTCACCTAGTCCTGCTAGCTGCGTACAAGCCTGCCTAGTCTGTCTCTCTGTCAAGCTGGGATGTCTGGGACCTTGATGTGTGTTTGTGTTTGTGTGTTTGTGTGTGTGTGTGTGTGTGTGTGTGTGTGTGTGTGTGTGTGTGTGTTGTGTGTATACATCAAGAGGTGTGGTAGGGCGGGATGGGCAGAGAGTTACAGAGGTTAATAGTAAATCAGCCAAACCAAAGTCACACACTCACCCACCACACATGACCCACCATGCCCCCCCTCTTCCTCCCATCCATTTGTCCATCCATCCAGCCACCCAGTCCCCCCCTCCCCTCCACAGCTGTGGTCATGTCCCGACTGCTTGTCCCTCAGTCCCAGCCGTTGTCCTTGATCATGTGAGCCAGCTCGATGATGAACTTGCCCTCTTTATACTTCTGACTGCTCTCAAAGGCATGTTCCTGGAGGGTGTGGCAGAGGACAGGGGAGACAGAATTTAATTCAAATTACAGATGGACAGAGAATAATGAAGAGAGAGAAACATGTTTATATCTCTGACAGAGAGTAGGATAGTATAGGGAAAGACACAAGTAGACTAAAAAAAACTTGCTCAGGACAGTCTTTTCAATCCTTGACTCAGTTCTGGCCTGTCTCTGCTCCTGGCTCTTTGGAAGCTGGTTATATAACCGTCAGTCACTAAACACTGCAGAGGAGCCTGCAGAATCAAAACTGACCAGACTGGGTCGTTATACCTTATATTGGCAGGAATGTGTCTCTAAGCACTAAATCTGCCAGAGAAAAACAAAAAAAAAACTGGAAACAAAAGGCCACAGGTTTGAGTCTTGCAACCACCAACACTGACGTACAGTGTGCTCTAATTCTGCAGGCTGTAACGTGCATTTCTACTGTGAGGTAGAAATTCCTCTGGAAAATATGATTGGGATTTATAAGAAATACCAGAGCAAGAGTCTGAGCTACACAGAAGCTTATTAGCTGGACTAAGTGTTGCTCTATTAAGTAACATTTTCACCCATTTATTTATTCGTTTTTTCTCATATGCTGAATGCAAAATGTCAATCATTTGAAAAGCATGACTGCAACAGTAATTAGCCTAGCTTAAAGAGATGCTGTAAACACAGTAAGAATAAGTATGTAATGTAAAGTAAAAGATCGAAAACCAAACTTGATGCCACTTGGTAACCGCAAAGGCTCTCTAATGTCTATTTCTTTGGTTTATATCTATGTACTTACTAACTAAAACAAATCACCTTAGCTTTGCTTTGTCTTTAGCGCTAATTAGCAAAAGACTTAACATCTATATGTTAGTTGTCATTGTGAGCATTTTAGCATGCTAACAGCATTTAACGCAAAGCAGGTTTGAGTACAACAATTTTAAGTTTAAAACAAGATTATGTTAGGAGCGTATATTTTTGATTAACAGCTGTTTCTCATGGTGGTCACACTCAGCTGTGGTGGCTGCTGCTCGCTAATCGCACCTAAATTTATTCTGCCTCCACCTCCCATATTCCCAAATAATTTTTTCCTGGCCCCAGTTACCAAACATATTAGCAGCAAGCAGTAAACCTATTTATATCGAATCCCGTTTTATAGTGTAAAATGTTTTTCAACCCCTTTTAACTAAACATTATATATGGGCAATATTTTGACAGAGCTCATGTTTTAAAGGCTATTACATACTTTCCATTTTGGATTACACACTACACAGAGTTGCTAATCAATGCCATAAAAATGTTACAAAAGGACAACTTCTGCTTACTGTCCAAGTCCATTAACAACCTTGTGTTTTTCCTCAAAGCCCACTCACTGTGAGCCTCTCTTGAAAACAGTATCGCACAGTAGGTCGATACAAATGTTCTTTCACTGCGGAGCGTCTGTACCTTGTTTTGTCTTCAGCTATTTTGGTTCAGAGCTGCAGACACACGTTATCAGATTTCTCAGTGTAGAAGTGCAGTAGGTCAAGCCTCTCAATAAAACTTTGACGAGTGCAGAAAATCAGCACTGCTGCAACTGATATTAAAGGCAGCCGTCCATTAAGTCCTATCTAGTGTTATGAGCGTGTGCGTGCATATGACCTCTGTTTTCTTTGCCTTGTAGTGTCCTGACAGGAATAGGAGCCACCCAGAAAAGTAGCCACTTTTGAAGCTGGTTTACCATAAGGAAAAACTTAGATTTAGGTTTAAGGTTAGACACGTAGTGTGAATGTAACAGTTTGAGGTTAGGCAAAGAGTGCCGGTAATTGTCGCCTTTTCAGAAGCCAAACAACAAGGATACTGTGTGTGTATACATGTGTATATGAGTTAACCCTTTAAGGATACAGTCACACGACCTATAATGTAAACTCTCACCTCCATGCTGACAAGGTCCACCAGTGACAGCTGCACATGCTCAGCTCTGTTGATATATGAAGGCGGCTAACATGTGGATCCTGTTTTGTTCACCCAGACATGGGACCTAAAATACCGTCTGTACTAAATACATACTGCACGTGTGTTTTGACACGCTATATCACAGCTCTGCAGAGACTCTGACTGTAAATATACCTGCAATATTAGCTAGAGGTACACGGTGAGGCTGTCAACATTATTTTAACACTCTGTTAAAATCAACCACACTGACAGAGTTTATGAGTTTAATCAACTATTATGACAGTTGTGATGATTAGCCATACTATACGACTACTATACTACTATAACAACGCCACTACAATGAAATCGATTATATTTTTCACTTCTGTTAAATGACAAAAACTCATCACAAGTCACATAAGATAAATTAAGACTTCTCCTTCTTGTCTCCAACTGCTCTGAGAAGTCTGTCTAATAAATAATTCAGTCCACAGCTGTACCACTGCATTGACCCTGAGAGAAGAGGAGGTCCAAACATAATTGGGGTGCAAATAAAATTAGGGAGTGCTATAATAGCAACCTCCCAGCTTATCATCCTCTAACTTTGGATGCAGTTTGTGGTGCTGCGCATCAAATCAGCCAAGGACACTTACGTATTTCCAGCCCAGGGTCGTCTTGCAGTTCTCACAGTAGATATCTGCTACAGCATGCAGGCCTGTGAGCAAAACTCTCTCCTCTGCAGGTCCACACCCGACATTCACCCTGAGAGAGGGAAAATCAGTGTATGGGGAGGAAAGTAGAGAGGAAGGAGACATAAGCAGAGAAACATGAGAAAAGTTAAAAAAAATAGCCATATGAAAGTGCCCAAGTTACTCAGATGCAGATACTGTATGATGTGCTCAGAGTGAGTCACTGCCTCACACCCACTCACACGGTGCATAGTGATAGGGCACCAGGCCGTGAAGCATAGATTCAAACAGCCTAATTTTCACACTCAATTCAGCTGATAATGACAACGCTTGAGGCACATGCTGGCTCCGTCTACACTGGGCTTGAAAAACAACACAACTACTAAGTGGAACAACACGTACTGTAAACCTATTTGATAAGACCTGAGCATGTTAGATCAGGTTTCTCCCGTGTGTCCAGCATATTTTTGCTAACACATAAAGTCACCTGCAAAGCCTTTTTTAAACAGGTGGGTGGAAATGTAGCAGGAGAGGTTTGTCCTTTGTGGACAGATACTCACACTGAGTTGAACAGGTACGCTCTGCCCTGGCTGCCCTGGAACGACTGCAGACACAAATGAGATGAGACAAAGATGAAAAGGCTGCAAGAATCTACCCTTTGTACAGTGTAATAAATCTATAAAAAAAATATAAGCATGCTCTTATATTGCCATAATGCTTCAGTCAAATAAGAAACCTGGTTTGGCCTAATTGTAAAAATGCCCTCATTATGATTAGACAAAATCAATAATAATATCTATCTATCTGTGTAGTCTGCCAGTAATAGCCAATATGCTACCGATAACATCTTGGTTGACGTATGCATAAGTAGCTTTAATACTAATAATGCAGTCTAAAATTTCCACAACATGAAAAGAGAGACACATTAACCAGATTTATTTAGAGCAGCTGTCTTACAATTGGCAAAAGGCCTTTGTGCACAGGTGAGCATGTTTTCATTTTTGCATGTGGAAAAAGTGATAGTGCATTCATAATCCAATTCACTAAACAGCTTATAACATAATCCATGCAGAGGAAATAGCGTGGCTGCAGCTGACACAGACATACAGGTGTTGAGCCTGCTGTTTATTTTTATCATTCCTGATCAGTTCTTCCTCTTTTACATCTTCAGCATTTGTCCTTTGAATTGCTGTTAACTGTAAATGATATTCTTTAACATGAACTGTTCTATAAATTGGAAGAGACAAATACTACACTGTAAATTGCTTGTTTCAAAAGTAAAACCTTACCCATAATAGAACAAAACATGAAGTTCATCTGCCTGTAAACTAGAACTAGTATGTAATAATTAGCTGCCTGAAGTACTATCCTAATGGTTTCCAGGGACAACCGCTGTTGGTAAGATGAGACAAGTTACTAGAGCAGTGTGCTGTTTTTGCTGCTGGTTACCTTGGAAATGAGCTCGTCGTGGTTGGCCAGGTGAGCTCGGCAGTGGATGCAACTGTAGGTTCGGTGGCAGCTAGGCAGGTACGCCTGGAAGGTCTTAGAGCGCGTCATTCTGACCATGGGCGGGGTTGGCGGGCGGTGCAAGAAGGGACTGCCAGCCCAGGTCGGCTCACAGGGGAAGCACCGCAACACGCAGGTGAGGGCCGTGGTGGGCGGTGGGTCGGGAGGCGAACACCTGAGCACAGGGAAGATAAAACAGCATCTAATGGTTACATGGTTGTGTAACAACTGCTTCCTTAAGCTAATGTTGCAAACTGAGCCACAGGTGTATAATTGCTGATGGGATTACAGTCTGCTCTGTGGGTTTAGAGATTCTCCAACCTGCCTGCATCTGTGAAACTCTTAAAACCTCAAAAATCTATGATGAGATGACATCGTGCATTATTAATGAGCCGGTCCCAGGCTGGGTCACTGCTGAAAACACTGATGGAAGTCTACTGCAGGAGATTCATTCAAACATGGTACAGGTTTCCCAACACAGGAAACCAACACATTGAAGAAGTGGCAGCGGTCCACTACTGAAGTATCAAGAAGTTCAAACTGAAATATCTCAACAACTACTGGATGAATTGCCATGACTTTTAGTGCACACATACATTTTCCTCTCATGGATGAACCATAATGACTTTGGTAAACCGCTAATTGTTGATCTAGCACCATCCCCATGTCAAAATTTGTCCAATGCAAGTATTTAATTAGCAAAACTAAAGTGGTGAAGTTGGCAAACATTAAATCGCTAAACATCACCATGTTAACATTTTGGATGTGAGCATGTTAGCATGTTGATGTTCTCAAAGTACCGCTGTGCCAGTACACAACAGACTGTTGAAAATATGATGGGTATTTCTCACTGACCAAGTAATTAATCAATAAATCAAGTAAGTATTGGCAGAAAATCAAACATCAAAACAGTCATTAATTGAAGGTGGAGTTCCTTTGCAGCTGTCTCCATTCTGCTCTGACTCCAGTTGAATGTCAGACCTTTTCAGTGCACAGAGGCAGCAAAGCTAGCTCACATTCTGTGTTTAAGTCTATGAGGCTGCAGAGATAATCTGCTTAGCCTAGCACAACCGTGAGGATCGTGCTATCCTCTCTCCATGATATCCAAATAGACTGAGCCCCTAAAATACTTCTGCTGGTATGCCCTGGTGACTGAGAAGATTAGCAAGCTGGCCTGGGAACCCATCCCAAAGGCTTGGGGCCAGGAGGACAGGAGTATGCTTTGACTAACTGTACAGGAGAAACTAAAAGGTTAGAGGCCTGTGCTCTCTACCTTGTGGTGCAGTTATAGTCCTTGTGGTTTTATTGATAATGCAACAGCACTGTGGCTCTGCTGTTAAACACACCATACCAATCACATGATTTAATCTAGTTCTATCCCCATGTGGTACTTTTCATAAAGTTGTTGAGAAGCCTCACCTGTCTGCCTGTCTATTTCAACTACTATTCTTTCTAATTTAAATGTATACAGAAAACATGACATTTCTAACTAAATAACTTTTTTGTAGTTTACAAGACTGTGACTCTCTATTTAAGAAAACACTTTTAAAACTTTTATGAGTTGTTTCATCACCTTTACAATACACTATGTTGTCCCATTCTGTCTCTCCTCCTTCCTGTCCGTCTTTACTGGACCATCTGGAAAAACTAATGAAATACTGAATGGGAGCAGGAGGCCTCTGTGAGTTCAGGACAAACAACAGAGAGAGGGGGAGAGTGGCCTCTTTCCTTTACTGCTCTGCAATATGATTGTTTTTAGTGTCGGACGGAGGCTGATAAAGGCTCCAGTGCTGATGGGAAGGACCGGGGGATATAAATAAATAAGGCAGTGAGACGTGCCCTTGTTTTCTCTCCTCTGACTCCATGCCAGCGGCGTGGGACTGGTGCACAAAGACACGCTCAGTACAGTTGTCAGAGCTGACCCCTGATACACACACACACAGACACACTGACACACACACACACACACACACACACACACACACACACACACCAGATATACAGACCAATGTTTAACCCAAAGCATGTTTTATCCTTTCTGTCATCTCAGGACAAGGAAGAAGTTTGTGAGGCATCCAGTCCTATCAATTCAGAAACCCTTTCCCACTTAATACATTTATATTTGGATGCTGTATTATTAAAAGAATTTAATTTAAGCTGAAACGGTTCGTTCATTGATTAGCTGAAATACATAAAATTAATTTTTATTTTTTGAAGCAAAATACGAACCATATTTGGTTCCAGCTACTTGCTCTCTAACAGCTATTTGCTCTTTTTATCTGTTCTATATCACTGTAAACTGAACATATTTGGGTTTTGTACTGTTGGTCAGAACAAACAAGACCTTGAACTTAAGGAAATTGTGAATGACATTTTTCACAATTTTCCTGCATCTTATAGATTAGATTATCGATTAATCAGTAGATAATGAAAATTTGTTACTCAGCCCTATACGTAAAAATAAAATTTGCAGTCTGATTACAGCAAAGTAATTAGTCTTAGGTACTGTAGGTAATCTAAGAACATAAGCTTCAAACTTGACCTTTTTAATTAGAATTTAATTACATTATATTTAAGCTTCTTCTTTTAAGCCTCTACTCCTGTATTTGGGACAAGACACTCAGGCAAGTACCAGCTAAATGTCATAAATGTAAATGTGACGTCCATCACAGCTGAGGCCAGATGACACAGACGAGATGTTTACTCAAACTAAGTGCTGTAGAAATCGCTCCGTGGGATGCTATTACAGTTAGCTGTCAGCATGTTAACGTAGTGAATCTCCTGACGTGCTAATGTACCTTTAAACTGAGCGACATTCAACAGCAGTGCAGGATTATAGTATTGCACGTGTTACGCATCTTCTCATGGGTCATACATAATCCATGTGGAGTTCTCTCTGTGTATTATCTGCAGTCGCTCGCTGAAGAATCGCTTCATTACAGCCCTAACAACAGAGTGCCAGTGTATGTCAGCAGCTTTGGATGAACACTGATACTTCTTACTAATATGATTTAAAATATATTCTAATACAGTGAGTGAAGTCTTAGCTTTTATTTGCCAGGCCTATGGAGGGGCTGAGCACTAAAGTTGACATATTTATACAACTAGTTGATCAACAGAAAATTAATCAGCAACTATTTTGATTTATCAATTAATTGTTTAAGAAAAAAACACCCACCATTGGGTACTTATGAGGATTTGCTGTTTCTCTCTGTTCTTTTTATCATTGTAAATTGAATATTAATGGGTTTTGGACACACTGACAATAATCATCCTAATAATTATTGGCAGATTGATAGATAATGAAAATAATTGTTAGTTCCAGCCCTAGAGATGTTGTGGCTTTGATTTAGCAGGCATGAATTCCACTGATTTGGCCATAATATTTATTTTACTCTGTAACTGTCATCAAATGTTTTTTCTGGTTTGTCTGATATGCAGTCCCTAATGACAGAATTACAAAATAGAAAATAAGGAAATAGGTAGCTGTAAAGACAAGCAGTCTATCAATCATGAAATAAGCTGTAGGTAAACCACATTAAACAGATGAAAATGTCCTGGACCTGTTCAAGGCAGGACTATGACGCTGTATGACATTTCATAATAATTTCCATCAGCCTCCCAGAACAGGACAACACTCATCTTAGTGGGTGGACATGCTTGAAAATCATTTTGCAAGGCAACATTGTTTGTGTGAACAAGGATGTTGCTGACACACTGTAAAATGCTGACGCAAAGAGTCAATCCAGGCTGATTTGCACTAAAAAAAACCTCTGACAGAAAAACAGATAACATAACTGATTGGACGACTACAGAAGCAGATCGCAGAGATCCAGACAGGCTCCAGCAGCAGAAAATGTTATCAAAACTGACACGTCAGGGCAAAGACTGTCTAAATAACCTCAGTGTGTGTCTTTGGTGTTTGTCCATCTTTTACCAGTTTATCTTTCACTCCGCCTGCCTGTGTCTTCTCTTCATCTGTCTCGATGCGTCTCTGCATGTTTGTATATTTATTTTTTCCGTGTCACTCTGGCTATTCATCAGTCCTGCCGCAGGTCATTTGAGGTCATCGAGCTGTCCATTCTGGTCATTTCTGGGTGTCATCACAAAAGGCTACGTGCCACGCATCTCACCAGCCAAAAGGGCCCTTGTATCCCAACAAAAAAACCTTTGTTATGTAATGCACTGATGCTGCCGCTGCTGATGCTGTTTCTGACAATGATCGAGAGCGGGAGAAAGACAGAGGGGAGGAAGAGATGCGAGGGGGGGGGGGGTGAGAGTCAGACAGGGACAGGGAGTTTGCTTAATGAACAGAGAAAGACAGAGGGAAGAAGCAGCGTGTATCCCTTCAGCGCTGGATGAGCTGTGTGTCCTATACAGCCCACGAGCTACACCGACACAATTTCTGTACTTCGTGTACTTTCAGCATGCTCTCCATTCAGTGTTACACCAAGGCCAACAGCATACAGCAGCATGACATCACTGACTAGAGGAGGAAAAAAACTCCCCTCTCATATCAAATCTCACTGATGAAACAATGCTCTTGCATCCCAGGTGTGTGTGTCTGGTTGCAGCTGCTGTGTTTTATCTGTACCTCCATCTAATCTTCTTCTGTTAGGGGAAGTTTTATGGAGGGTGGTGCCTGTTTTCAGGTGCTTTTGACACATATTTTACTTCATTTACTCACAAAAAGACCTAAAAGAAACACACCTTGAATGCTCATTATCTTGCTTGCTCATTGTGTTTATGAGTCACACTTCCCTCATTCATGTGTGTATCATTTCGAAGGCATTTCTGAGAGGCTCACAAATGATAATGTGTCATAAAAAGGGACTAAAAACAAAGTGGGTGATGTGACAGAAAAGACTCTGTAGGCACAACACATAGACAACTTTTGTTTACATCTACAAGTCCTGTCTGTAAAGGATCACCTTTCAAGGCCGGCCTCTGTAACCCCTGTCTTCGATCACTGTGTTTTAACCCCTCACATGATCAATAACTATGTGCATGCACACTCTGCAAATGAAAACAGATTGTTGAGAGGAAAGGTTGTGACTTGATCAGGATGTCTGTTCTTGAACTGACTCACGTGGACTTTATTTTGTAGATGGTTTTTTTTGGAGGGGGGGGGGTTGCAGCATTTCCACCTGCTGGTCTACTTGCCTTGTACAGGATGGCAGAGTGACAGTGTCACGTCATCTATACGTAACACTGTAACACATCAACAAATACACAAACTTGCAGGTTTAATGGTTAGAGCGTGTTTGTATCTGATTATTGGGATGAATCAAGTCACAGGCAGTGGCGCACTTTATCTGGGGCAGAACTTCAGCCACCACACGGAGCACAGATGGCGGGGATGCCTCGTCTCAGCAATGCTGAAAACACTCACACATGCGCACACTCACACGCACGCACACACGCGCACACCACCCGCTTTCAAAAGCTTTAACATCTACGATGACTCTGGCAGATCAATGAGAATCAGGCGGTTGCCGTCAGAGTTTATGATCACATGAGCGTATATTACATGGTAACCCGCATCGATCACCGCTGACGTGCACAATCACTGTCAGGCGCGTGCACGCGGATGATGGCGCATACGTGCAGGACTGCTACCACAAACAGCATGCGTCCTAATAATAACCACTAGATACAGTAGGTCCATTACAAAGTAGACTTCAGCATCCCATCCATGGCGAAAACATCAGTCCTCACATGAAGAATAGTTATGACAAATAGTATTTAATGCGTGTTTGCAGGATACAATATCACAAACTTGTCTTTTGTTGTCATTTTACAGCATGTGTAGCTGCTGTCTATGTTAAAAGTTGCCTCGATAAAAAAAAGTATCGGACAGGCTGTATATAAGTACACAATAAGCTTCAGCGATATGAAAACAGTGCGTAACAACAAATGCAGCACAGTGGAAAAATAACGCAGAGGAAATCATTTTACCTTTGAAGGGAAGAAAAAGCGGATCTCCACGTAGCCTAGAAAATGTCGCACCTCCTCGTTTTCCTCGTGGCAGTGCCAATTCTAAACCTCGTTTCGCATTCCTTCTCAGGCAAATTTCCTCTTCTCTCTGGCCCTGGCAAGTCCTGCAGAGACGCAATGTTTTGACGCGCCGCGATGCCCAGCAGAGTTTAGAAGAGGCAGAGAGACAGAGTGCTGAAAGAGCCAGCCGGAGCGAGAGGACACACTCCTTCCTACTTCCGTGTTTGCAGGAAACCCGTTATACAGGTGGAATTGTTTCTTTTATTCAACAGGACTGTCAGTTTCTGTCCTGTGTCTGTTTTTATGTTCCACGTAGACGTTTAGCAGCGTGGTTTTCATCGTCTATTTATCTATCCGGTTGTAATTCATATTTGTAGTTATTATTGTCTAAACACCATGGCGCGCATGCTCAGTATAAGTACAGCGACAGTTGATGTTTAACATGTTTCCTTGTTACATTATTGAAGTTAAGATTAACGCTGTAATAAATTTGATTTTCATCGTTGTTTTTATCTTCTAAGGGTAGTTGTGTCTGTTCACTTTTGAAAAAAAAAACATTTTACAAATTGGTGTAACCTTGCGAAACGACAGTTACTATTACAAATGTGCCTCTTGTCAGAAAAAACTTACCCTAACCCTAACCATCACAACCATCACAACCCTGCTTTCCATAACACGGTGGAAGAAATATTTAACTAAGTTACTTTACTGTTTGAGATATTCGCTCCTATTCATGAATAAATTGCTAAAAAAATATTAACCGTTAGCACGACAAGTCACGAGCGCACACTCCGGACGCCGCGAACCATCTTAACAACCGAATCGACGATCTTTGGTAAAAAACGCACTGGCTGTTGACATGATGAGTAAGTGACAGCCGCGTCAGCCAATCAGCAAACCGATCAGGCATAGCAACACCGCCCTTATTGGTCGAAGGTAGAAGCGAGAAACCAATAATATCGAAGGAATCTCATATTTTTTTCACTGAACTCTCTAGGAAGTACACAAGCTACCTGTGAGAGTAGTTTTATCAGTCAACTTAAAGCAGGTGAAGAGCACAGAAAGACCTTGCCTGTTCAAGTGAGTAAAGAGAATGTTTCCGCCGGTGATTTTCTTGTAACAAGACATGTCCAGCTTCATTTACTTTCCAGCTGTAGAGAAAACTTCTTAAATCCCTCGCGTCTACAGCGCCACCTCCTGTCAGTCTGCAGGTGGTTACCAAATATTTATCTATATAAATTGGCAAATATTTGTTGTTCAACATTATAAAACTGTTATTCTACTATACCACTTATCTAACTTTTTTTTTTTTTTATTGATATTGATAAAAAAAATGCACTTGTTCAATCACTTCTTGTCAAACACCATGTGGGTAAATTCTCATTTTGAGAGGTCCAAGCAGCCATGTCCCACAAACTGATTCTGTCAACCTCAGAACATATTCAAACACAACAGCTTATCAGATATTCATTTGAGCATGCAAAACAAATGTACACTCAGAACTGCACAGGTTATGTAATCAAAATATTCTAGAGTAAAATCATTAATGTAAAATCTGTAACATGATTGGTAGATCACAAGCCATTCTCCCAAAGAATGATGATTTTGGATGTACAGGTGTTTCCAAACAAAGTAAAATATCAGACATCAGATTTATCCCGGTGCATATTTCACTTGGACAAAATGACAAACAACAAACTGAAGTATTTTAAACTCCAATACTCACTGACTGCAAAATACCAAACAATATACAGTACATTCAACCAATACTACATTCAATACTGACCCTCACTGTGTGGTCACAAGTTTGAAACAGAATATCAGTGGTATGATAATCCTAATAATCTTTACACATTCAAACTTTGAAACCCACAGTGAGGTATTGCTAGTTAATCACCATCTTAAATAGATTTAAATTTCAAATCACTGAAATACAGCAATCAATCAACATTTATCAGTGCATCTACTTTGCCAGTACACTTCAAAGCCCATACATTTTTAGTGTTCATATTTCTTAAATATGAAGTTGAATGCTGTTGACGATCACATAAATACAGGTGAAAAAGGTACGACTTAGTACTAAAATAAGCAAGATGAAGTTCCTTATATTGTGCAAAATTTCTCTCTCCGATTGATTAATGGACAAATGATACCTCAGTAATTCCATTTGATTCAGAGAAAAGTCTAGAGACTAAACAACTACACATAAACATACAACTATGTAGCAATGCATTGTCTTTGAAAACAACATAAAACAGTGGTTTATACAGAACAATCAACAGTTGAATTAAATTTGCCTGTGCTTTAATTTATTGTAAATATTGAGCAGTAGCACTTCTGACCTCAGTACTCAGACTCAGTGGAGCTGAGGACTTGTGTCTGTATCCTGTTATCTATGAGTTTTTTGTTTGCGTCTGACACATATAAAAATGTCTCAACTGCTTAAATTTGTGTATTAGTGCATGTGCTTAGTGACAGTCAGATTGTTCAAAAATAAATAAATAAACGGACCACAAAACATTATAAAGCAGCTGGTAAATTAACATTACATATGAATATCAAGCTGCATCTGCTGGTGTTCTTACTCGCACACTACACGATGCAGCAATACTGCAAATTGTCATTTATTTGAAGGCAGTAAGTAGTAAAGAGTAAAGAATTTTTTTCAAGCCGAAAGTCATGAATCTATTATGAACTTCAAGACTGATAAGATTTCTGAACAGCACATTTCAATGGCCATTTTGTCCCATTTTATAGCTATACTTTAAAAGATCAACTAGCTGTGTAATACTAATCTCACACTGATGTGTAGGTGTGCCACGAGGCAATAAAGCATCTGAAAAGACCACAACTCAAAGGAGATAACAACATATAGCAGGTACAGCATGGGTCCTTTCAGTGTTATTCTATGTGACTGAAAGTGCAAAAGTGTGTGTTACTAAGACAACAACTCGTTCCTGAAACCAGTGCAGGATGCAGAACATAAAGGAGATCCCTATTGCCTGTAAAACACAGTGTGAAAGTAGTAGCCCTGCTGGAATGCGTTCAGTAAAAGTGGGTGGGTGTTATTGGGGGCTGATTTGGCAGGTCAGTCAGGTTGAAGGATAATCACTGGTGGTCGTGGTGGTGGTGGTGGTGGGGGTTGGGGTTGAGGTAGATTTTGGCAGGTCACTGGAGCTTAGAAATGCCGTTCCTGTCCATGAAGTCTTTAAGCCTGGTGGGAAAATCTGTCATAACTCCCGTGGCTCCCAAGTCAAACGCCCTCTGGAAGTCCTCCTCATCATTCAGCACCCATATGTACACCTGAAACGCACACAACACGCAGTACTGGGAGTCACAGTACGTTCAAGAATGCCTCTGTATTCTTAACAGTAGTGTTAGCGGCCTCTCCGGCCTATTTTTGAACTTGTAGGAAACGCTTACATTTCCCAGGAACTGCTTGTAACTACAGCGTAACACTGCAGCTACAACAAACAGCACTCTGCACGTAGACAGGTTCAGCAAGGATATTTCAGACTATGGAAAGTTCATTCTTGGTAGTAAAGATAATTTAGGGAAAGTGACTTAACCTTGACACAGTTCCGTATTAGTATCTAGTTAGTACATGTCAACATTGAATACACTGTTAAACTGTATAAAAAAAACCTGTAATGTAAACAAATTGTAAAACAAAGTGGCTGTTGGTCATTCTTATTCCTACAAACTCTACAGTTACCAATATGCACCCACTATGTATTCAGTCACCTGTATGTAGAATTTGTTTTGTGAGCACAACTACAGAGGGGACATAAAAGCAGTTTTACCTGTATTCCCCTGGCAGTAAGATGCTCAAAAAGAGTTTTCCTCATCAGCAAACTGCAAGAGAAAAATAAATGCTCATGTGCAAGGGGAAACTACAAGTATAGCAAACATAGAGTGAAGTTTAGTTGTAGAATTGTAAACTTTCTGCATTAATCACAGTCACACAGTAATGCACAGTGCGTGTATACAGTGTCCACAGTCAACAAAGTATCAGCACTAAAAGAAAAATACAAGGTGAAGTGATGAAAAAGCCCAGTTATACAAGTTTAAAACAATTATTTTATAAACGTCTATGGATTGAGCCACTCTGAAATTAAAATAAAGACAAATGAGTGACCTACGTGTCTGCCAGCCAGGTGATGAATCGCTGACTCCTAGTTAATCTGTTAGGATCCTTGAGTCTGCAGAATAACACAGAAACATAAAATAAGTTTTAAAAAAAAGGCACTGGTATGGATGCCATATTCAGACATGACAAAAATTTGTGGTGGGAAATTTTTTAATAATCAATCAGTTCACGTTCACTTTTGCATTCCAGGTTAGTTGATGTGCAAAATAATAACATACAGCTAAATTTATCCAAGTCAAACTGCTGAATGGAACAAGTTCAAGACTGAACTGGAGCTGAACTGACTGATTGAAATTCATTCTAGGAAGCAAAGGAAATCATTAACTAAAGAAGACATAAATGAGACAGCCTGGAAGAAAATGTCACAACTATCAAACAACAATTCCTGATCATGTAATACCTTGTCGAGCACATTTGAAACAACCGATTGTTTGTCCATGTATGTACATAAACAGTGGAACAGTGTTTGAGAGGTGAATTTGTATTAAGCAACTATTTAGTACAACTTAAATACTGTAGAACAACAGAAGTGTAATAATGAAAATCACTTAATCCTTAATGAATGTTCAGCATGTGTAATCTGCTCTGTGACCTTGATCCTTACAGTTCACTAACACACACTTTCCAGGCAAAGGGTGTGAATATCTCTTTTAATTACTTAATTAGTGAGTGAGATCATCTTTCAAACAGCATTGCGAGATAACAGAGACAGAACAGACTCACTGCAGACAGTTGAACAGTGGGTACATTGAGCCAGAACAAGATGTACTTTGTGAAATTTTTAAAACCTGAATTAAAAATTCAAGGTACATTTAATTAAAGAAAACTAAGTAAAATCATGCATGTAACCAGACTTGTGTCTTTAGGAAGAAAAGGTCCACTTGCTGGAAATTTTCCAGAGCTTTCAACCACATCTTGTGGCCCTACATAATCATATAGAGTTGACTCATCATCAGCACTTCAGTCCCTCCAGTCTTTGTTATCTCTTTTTGTTTTGTTTTGTGTTTTTCTTTTTTGTCTGGTTTGGTCGCTCTGTGTCTCATTTTCAGTGGTTTTAGTGTTTTCTTTTTGTGTTTTTTTCATTTTTATGTGTAAACTTACTTGGTGATAATGGAGGGCATGGGGATCTCAAGGAACTGCTCCTTGAGGGGAACAAAGGGCAGAAGGCCGGTGTAGAAGAGGCCCAACAACTGCAATACTCTGGGTAAGCTGAACAACACTGGAATTTGTGGGTTCTGCAAAACACAAACATACAACCAGGATTCAAGCTCAGTTCCCTTGTGATTCATTCATAAAGTCTATACTTTCAAAGAGATCTCATCTCATCTTGAGATGATTTGTTTTTATAGTACTGACTCCCCTAAGAAGTGGATACAAAGTTATTTATAATATTTGAATATCTCCATATGTGAAATATTCTCCACAGTGAGCCACCTACAGTATAGGACAGATAGCACTGTTTTCTACAGCACCTTATACATCCCACTATGAGGCCAACTTGGTGAAAAGAATATTATTACTGATGGCACGTTGTTCTTATCACTGATGATTCACTTTTTGAAATGGTTGAACCAAATGTGAATTTAACATAAAATACTGACAGTCTGCAAGTAAATAACAACAAAAAATGAATAAGCTGTATATCCAAATGTAAGGCGACACATCTCGTATAAAAGTACCTCTTTATAACACTTCTTGACAATCTGGTTGCTGGCGTTACCCCACACAGTCAGATGCTCTCTGTTGTACTTCACTACCAGCTCGGACACCTGCAAGGATTAAGAAGTCACACAATATAACATGTTACACAGACGTGAAACATGAGTCAAAAATGTTATGTTGTCATATTCCTCGTTGGTTATTGCCAAACCATTTTTGACACTGAGATTTGGGCTACTGAAGAGCAGATAGTCTTTAAAATTACAATGTACAGTTACAAAAGAATCTGACAATGACAAAATGTCAATGACAGATCTTTGTATCAGTATCTGCCTGCTAACTTACACCTTTTGACATATAATGAGATAACCACTAATGCTACTTTTTTTTTAAGGACATGCTAAAATCTGTGAATAGCAACTGCTGTCAAATGGATATTGCATGGAAAATTGAACAAACAAAAAGAAAGAGAAAAACAGGACAATTGTTTGATAGGAGGGTTAAAGTACCAAAAGAAAAAAAAAACCTCAGAGATACAAACACACACCTTCTTGATGAGCGTGTCATTGTTGACCTTGATGTCAATGTTGACAGGGGTATTAGGAAAGGCATCAAAAACGTCCCTGAGGAGAGGGATGCGTTTGTCCTCTCCTCCTTCGCAGAAACACTCTGAACAGACAAGGACAAGTCAAAAACATTAAAGTGAACATATTTCTACAGTTTGCAAACTAAAAATGTATTTTTTTTTTTTTGTCAAATGTCAAATATCATGTAAATGCAGTCATTACATACAGCAGATCATTGTGATTTTAAATTCTTTTGCAGATGAACTGGCCCATTGTACAACGTAAACTTTAAGTATACTTGTATATTTATTCCTACAAACAAACATCCATCACATATACATGCACATGTAACTGAGAACGCCGAGTAACACTTAGTTAGCTTTGTAGTAATTATGGGTATGTGATGCTCACCCCTCTGAAAAGTTACCCCCAGCTTGCAGAGGTATGGTGGTAGCTCCTGCAAAGAACACACAGCAGTCAGTGGTTAATAGACAAGAATTACAGCCTGTAGTCAGAGCCTGTACGTCCAGGGCAGTTGCGGACCTTTTATATTGACTGTCGTTACCGAGAATGCCCTGAGGGCATTCTCGGTAACGACAGTCAATATA
The DNA here is from genome assembly GCF_002814215.2 of Seriola lalandi dorsalis. NCBI lineage: Eukaryota > Metazoa > Chordata > Actinopteri > Carangiformes > Carangidae > Seriola > Seriola lalandi. The sequence goes on from NW_019524866.1 coordinate 23,649, forward strand.
AAAGAGACAGGAACCCAGCAAGGACACAGCAAAGCAACATTAATGTGAAGAGCTCTCTGTACTACAAGGCCAAAGATCACTAAAACTGCAAACTTAATCTTCAGTTCCACAAATATCACTTTGGTATCAAATTAGTGGCATTTATCAATACCATTTCCACTGATGTGATATTCAACTTTTAGTTGTGATCTCTGACCTTCAAACACACTGGACTTTGTAAGGCCTCTACGAAAGAGGCCAGGGGTCAGCTATTACGTTAAACCATGGACCAGTTTTTTTCAGCATTGTTCAGGGGGGAGGGCAACATAGTTTTACAGGCAGTGGATATTTACATTTGTTTTGGGATTGTATATGATTGCAGATGTAATTTCTCCATTAGTAAGTGAGTGTTTTATTTAATACTAATTTGGCAAAAATAGTCAAGAATGACAGTGGCCTGCTTCGTTAATGGTCAAATTAAAGTGCTGTTGTTAATGTAGCTGCCATTGAATTGTTTTAAAATGGCAGGTTATTTCTGTTAGACCGCCACTTATTTGTGTTTGGGATGTTTGGGTTTGCCCACCACTGGGCAAAATAGACCATGAAAGTTGTTTATAACAGAAGAGAACAGAGATCCTAAGTGAGCAGCAACGGACTGACCAAGAATTTCTGCTGGATCGTTTTTTTTGTTGTTTTTTTTCTTTTAAATCAAGCAAAAGTTCATCATGTGACATAATCAGTTGACTTGGTATGAACCTCACCTGATCAACTCACATTTTCCATCAATGCTGTTACTTCCTTTACACAAGTCTAGTTCTTCATTTCAAGTTTTCTCAGTTTCAAGTTTTAACTCAAATATTTGTGCAAAATAAATTACTACTAATAAATTATTCAACTGATTAAATACTCATTAACATTTTCCTTTTTGCAGGTGCCTAGAAAGGGGAAAACAATTCATAAAGCCAGAAGGGAGATTAGAAAATAATAAAATGGTATTTATTTCTCTGTCAGATATGGAAATGGGATGACTAAAGAGAGAGCAGTAACTCACAGCGTAGACCATGTCGGAGACTTGCGCGTTCATTCCAGTGGCCCTCTTCAAGTTGGCATCATGTGAAACCACAACTTCTTCATCTTTCGTCAGGTGGCAGTCCAACTCCAGCATGTCTGTGCCGAGATCCACAGCGCTGCATGAACCAACACGCAGTACACACACAGTATTTATCACAATACCTGGGAGATTCCATTGACTTTTATCATCAATCTCACCACTGTGGTCACTGAGGTCAACCAACATGAAAAATCATAAACCAGTAAACTTCAACTTCCATTAATAAATCAATCAGAAATAACAGCAGTAAATCTTCAAAGACTTCAAAGTGATTTAAGGCGTCGCTGCCTGTGTGTTGTTGAAACAGGGTTTAACAGACAGACAAACAAAACGGACAGTTCAACTCATAAACTGAACACTATCGAGCTCAGATGACTCACACTTCCCACAATCACAAGTACAAGCACCAGATATGTTTCACACATGCATGCAGATAAACATACAAACAGCTTCTACTCACTGCTTGAAAGCTGCCATGGTGTTTTCCAGGTTTTCGCCTGCACCTGTAATGCAAAAAGTAAACACTTAGTGTAGGAGATTATTTTCTTTATATCTGCACTACTGTGGGACCAACAGCTGGAATGCTGCTATCACTGCTAGGAAAAGATAAGCAGAGACACCCATGATGTTCTGGGTGTCCTGTGCTGACATTTTATTTGCCCTAGGTATGAACCTTTGTATATTCACATACTGTTTATGTAACTTTCCAGCTACAGCAGCATAAAAGACTTAATACAAAAGAAAACCCAGTCTTTGGTCAGCTACTGACAGTCCTGTCTGATAGAAGCATAGTTATAAATTCACCCCAATAAAGGCAAAACCATGCAAATACATCTATAAATGTTAACATCCTAGTTCTATTATTAGTTTATACATTAGTAACTAGCTCCCAGTGTGACACAAAAGTGGTCAAAATAACTGACTGAGTAAAAACTTACCAACTATTTCACAACAGTCCAACTATACAGATATTGATACTGTATTCAGATAAGAAACATTTTATAATTGTTGCATCTTATATAATCTTCATATACACAATCCCTTTTGGCATAATAAGTAGACTAACTAGTGAAAAAAATGTTAAAACTTCAGTGTGTGTGTGGGGGAGGGGGGTACATTATCATGCAACATTTTCTTTAAGGAGGATTTTGAACAAAAGAAAGAAAAATCAAATATGATAAATACTGAGATCTGAATGAGTGCCACTGACTCACCTCCACGGTGGGAAATGTGTCTGCTGCGGAAAGCCTCTCGCTTCCTCCGGTGCAAAAGATTCGGGCATTTCAGCAGCAGGGCAGAGGTGAGCACATAGCCCGTTACCGTCGACAGGACATACACAGCAGCACACATCTCCTATCAGTCTGCTACAAAACAAACACAACCCAGTTAACATGCACAGTGAAGCAGGATTTCAACAGTCTCACAGGCTGTGTTGATATTTGTCTATAAGAGAAATATTGAGTCCGCTAATAAGTATCTTCCAGTTGATTAATCACTTAATAAAATGTTTTATATGATTATTGGCCAAAGTGAAGACTTAAAGCTCCTTACTTAGTGTGAACAACAATTAAAACCCCCAAAATCTGGCTACAAGACAATTATTTCTTTCATGATTGATTAATCTGATGATTATTCTCTCACAGTTATTAGCTGATTAATCATTTGCGCCATAAAATTCAAGAATATATAACTTCAGTAAAAGTAAAAAACAACTTAACAGCTAAGTGATAATAGGAGCTGTTGCTGATTACTGATCTGTTAATTGATTAATCAACTAATAGTTTCAACTCTACCCTGAAGAACTGAATCTTTAAGATTATAAGTGGAAAAAGGCAATTAAATCATTGCATGTGAATGACTGTGCGCAGTAAATGTTTAGAATTCATGCTCGGCAAATAATGAAGACTTATTTAGCTTGTGTAAAAATAACAATCTAGCAGCATTGTAACAAATAGATAATACAAGCTATAAGTGAGATATGGGACAAATTTGTGCCTTCTAAGTAATAGATGGAAGTCAAAAACCGAGGACGTTTTTATTACTGTGTTTTATTACGCTCTTTCAGAAAGGATTAGCACTAAACAGCAACTAATCTTGTCATCAAAGGAGTCAGAAAGACACTTTTTCCTGCTCCAAGTATTTAGGATATTATATTTCAACTGTAAGTGTGCAAGTGTCACTCTGCCTATTCGGTCTCTCATTGAGCCGCCTTGTTATCAGCGCTGGAGAAGCGGTTTGCATTCAGATGATATATCATTAAACATTAAAAACATAATTTCTCCCTAATGAACACACCGTTACAACAACTGTTAAATGACAATAACGTCGTTAGCGTGGTAGCTCGATTAAGCTAACGTTAGCTGAGCGGGGGTCGAACTTGGAAGATGAAATCTTACCTTTGTCATGAAAATGTTTGGGTTTTCTTAGTTCCTTTTGTCTTGACTAACCTAGTTAGTCCCCGAATGACTTAGTTAGTGTGCAGGAACCAGTGCAGAGAGCTATTCTGCATGAAGTATAAATATACAGTGATGGACTGGCCTCTCCTCTGCACCGCAGCTGTCTTTTGACTAAACTACTAAACACAACCGGCCGCTGTCAGCTGGATGCGCATGCGCAGGCCTGTACTTCCCCAAAAGGCAATAACATTGGCACTTCCGCTCGAATATTTCAGAATAAAACTGGCAACTCAAGCTGCACCTGTCTGTCAGAGAAAATCCAGTCATGAGGAACCCGAAATCTGTTCAAGTTGAAGTTCAAGTGTATTTGTCAGTCCAACAATAGAAATACAGACTGAAATTACCAACTGATTCTTCGAGACCAGTATATAAGAAATAGCAACATCTGTTACAACGAAAATATATTCAATAAACAAATAAATGATTAAGAAATAAATAGAAAAATAGAAATAAATTAGAGAAATGCCTTCTAACAAAACACGAGGGGTCACCGAATGATTTATTGAACATGAAAAAAAAAGAAAATATACTATCATGTTCACAGTCACTAGTTCTCAACCCAATTAAACACCTATGGGAAATGTATTTTGAAGTTTAAGTAAAGTAGAAGTGTCAAAACACTCCTCTGACTGGCTGCTGTCAGTCGCTATGTGCAGGTTTTGCCATTAAAAAGAACGGATGGCATTTTCATAATAAACTATTGAAAATTTTTTTTTTTTTTAGTTATTGTTCCACTAATTTTTCATGTGGGTGAACAAATTACAACAGGCAAAACATTTCCCCTTGACTCTAGTCCCATTTGTAAAGTGAGTTGCTAATTTATTTATTCCACCAGATGTTGCTAATGTGCAGCTGTGTAAGCCACAAACAAACTATGCTGAAAGTTTAAATATGCACAAAATCAACAGCTAACAGGGAACTGGGTGAACCTTGGCAAAGGTGAATATGTAGACCTCTAGTCTTTGCATCGAATTTAATATTGTCTAAAGTAACCTGTTGCCTTTAGCTCTACTAGTGATAACTGAACAATGTGATAGCCAGAGAATTTCCTTGGAACAATGTCCAAGTGAAAATCTTACACATTTGCACTAGTCAAAGTTCACTTGATGCAATAAATCATCCATGGAGATGTGATACACACCCTGATGAGTTATCATTCAACCTAGCATTTCTTGTTTGTTAAACAAATAGAACTCAGTGCTGAGTTTAATTTGGCCAGGGTTTGTTGTCAGTAAAATTAAATGAAGATCAAAGTACTAGGAAAATGCCTCAGGGTTTAACAAACGTTCTGGAAGAGTGGAAAGGTTTGGAAGACGAATATCAGCAACTTCAGGTGAGAAACGAACCAACTCAGCTGGAAGTATCAGGTTGTTAACATGCAGCAGTTGCATAAGTCTTGTGCTTAACATACTGTTTGCTTGCTGTTGTGTTGCTCAAACCATAGGATGAAATGCTCTTAATATTCAGCAATTAAACCCTTATAAAACTGACATGTATCGGTAATTCTTGGTTTAATGTCAAATGGCTTGATTCCATATCATAATCCACCGTGTACATTTACTTTGGTTATTGATGCAGCCCCATATTTTTATGCCATCCAGGAGACACACCGAATGTACTTACAGAAACTGGATGAAATTTCCAAACTACAAAACAACTGCTCCTCCTCAATTTCCCGTCAGCGGAAAAGACTGAAGGAGATATCCCAGCGAGTGAAAGAGTAAGTGTCCCCACACACACACACACACACACACACACACACACACACACATACATTTGCACAGACACAGATTATATATATAGAGAGATGAATACAGTACATCAGGTCACAAACAAAGTGGACCCTCCTCAGTTCATAGTTCATACTGTAAATATGACATGTTGTGCCAATCATAGAAACTTATCTTGTGCTCTTATATCATCCATCAGATGTAACAAAGGACCATCAGACGAAGATGCTAAAAACATGGATGAGATTAAAGAGAAAATCAAGACACGACCAAATGCTTTCTTTGAAATGGAAGCTTTTCTTCCCAAGAAAAATGGGTGATGAATTCTTTTTATTCACAAAATTAGTGCAGATGCAATTGCTGCGATTAAAATACATAAAATCTGATTAATTACAGTAATAATTACCTTACCATACAAAGTTAGATAAGAGGGAATTAATATAACCATTACATATTGCAGGTTGTATCTCAGTCTGGTCCTTGGAAATGTGAATGTCACTCTTCTCAGCAAGCAGTCAAAGTAAGCAATGACCGTCCCTCTTTAGATTTATCTGTGTACCTATCAATCTGATGCAGTGAAATGCTTCACTGCCATAGTATCAGTACTCGAACTATGACATAGCATTTCCTTGATTGATGAATCTATGCCTATTTCATTAGTGATTAGTGATCACTGAAAGGCTTTGCGCTGTATATGGAGTCCTGAATATATCACATCTTTGTCAGGTTTGCCTACAAAGATGAATATGAGAAGTTCAAGCTGTGCTCCACAGTCCTCCTGCTGCTGTGCTCCTTCATATGCTGTTTCTTTGTGAGCTACAGGTATGCATCAGTATGTCGCACGTCACAGCTGCTCCATCCTTGTAAGTTACGATGAGTTTATTACATGGACACTAAATGTGCTATATGTCTAAATCTGGCACTTGTGTTATGTCCCCAATTTTAGATTTCTCGATGCAATCCTCAATTTCCTGCTGGTGTGGTACTATTGTACATTAACTATCAGGGAAAGCATCCTCATCACTAATGGCTCCAGGTCAGCGACTCTCTAAATTTTACTCTTTCATTATCATATTTTATATATAATTTTGTACTAATAATGTACAAAACTAACCCTCCAACATTTAAGTTGTTTATCATAAAAAATACTTGTCATTGTGGCAGTTAATCATCTTTTTTTCATCTTATAATTTATTTTCACACTTAAATCTAGTTCCTGGAGCAAGTCTAATATCTGATCAAATGTGTCCTGTATTATAGAATTAAAGGCTGGTGGGTTTTTCATCACTACGTCTCAACTTTTTTGTCAGGTGTGATGCTGACATGGTGAGTAGAGGAAGATAAAAACCTTAATTACAGATTAAGAAACAATAAAACTCTGTTTTAAATACATTTCATTTAATGTATCAATTTATTTCACATACATACAATACTTGCGAAATTGCACTTTTTGTCTTTGTAATAACAAATTTCCCCCCTTTCATACCTAAGGCCAGATGGGAACCTCTACAAGGCATTCAGGAACCAGTTCCTCGCCTACTGCTTGTATCAAAGTAAGGTCAAAATACTTCAAATAAAATAATAGTCATGGTTCAAACTTTTGAAAAATCAAACCAAAGCCTGATTTCTTTCATCTGGCACGTGCAGGTTTTGTTCAGTGTCTGCAGTGCTATTATCAGAGTGGATGTCTGTACAGACTACGAGCCCTGGGAGAAAGACACAACATGGATCTGACCGTGGGTAAGGTATACACTGGAACATGTCAAGGACACGGAGAACAGATACACTCACCTTATCATAACTGTATAGTTTATAACGATGTTTAAGATTTGGAACCCACCACGTCTGTGGCTCTTTATTGTCACTGCTGTAATAAACAGATGTAGAGGGAAGAAAAACCCTTTGAACATTTGTCTGTCTCCTGTTTTCAGAGGGATTTCAGTCGTGGATGTGGAAAGGGCTGACGTTTCTTTTACCCTTCCTCTTTTTTGGTCATGTGAGTGTAGTCTGTGACACTGAGATTATGTGTGACTAAACTTGTTTAATTTCCTGCTTGGTTTGCATTAAAAACAAGCTTTGTCATGGTTTAGACTGGATGACGGAGAAAAAGCTGATGAAAAATGCTAATGTCATTCTACGCCTGATATTACCCTGCATATTCAGGATTGATTTGAGACAATGTTTAGGTTTTTGGTGATCCGGAGAACAGTTTAACCTGTGCGTGCAAGTCTCTGTGTTTCCATCACTATACTACTGTATATCCATTCACTTTTATACATAAGAAACCCTTAAGTCCTCATATTTTGTCCTGTAGTTCTGGCAGCTCTTCAATGGCCTCTCTCTCTTCAGAATGGCTCAGCTCCCAGACTGTAAAGAATGGCAGGTCAGTGCTTTCACAGTCACCATGTTTTAGTATTTCACCCTGCACTGTTTTATTAACAGTTAAGGATTTACTGTATTTATCTTTCCAGCATCAACTTTTCTTATTTGCTAATAGCATCTATTTTTTTGTATAAATGTAGTTTTTCTATGAAATCAGCTTCAAGGATTTGCATTCACATACTTGAAAGTAACATTACTTCTGAATACTTCCCCACCCAATCTGCTCCATATATCAAGAAAATGATCATGAATATAGGTAGATATTATGCTTACTCATGTTTTGTTCTCTGTTTTCTCCATTTTTCCATGTCATGCCAGGTCTTGATGTGTGGTCTCTGCTTCCTTATTCTGTTCATGGGAAATTTCTTCACCACTCTTGCTGTGGTGCGTCAGAAGCTCAAGAGCAGAAACCAGAAACCAAAGAGTCTGTGATACAGTGTAATAAAATAAAGCATGTCTACAACATTTTGTCTCACATGTTCCTCTCTAAATGAAAGCTCATATTGTCATACTATCAAAGTTATTATATGTCTGCAGGCCATTACTACAAAACATGTCCAGTAGACACATAAATATGAAAAATGTGCTGTGATTAATCAATCACCAATAAAGGTTAAATTATGCTCTACAATGCCTCTGTGTTCTTATTTTTGTATAATTAGGAAAATGGCTCTCAGAGAAACAATGAATAAAAGCAATTTCCAATTAAATGTTAAATCTTACAGACACTATAGCCCCAGTGAAGCTACTCTTTAGCACATCTACGTCTTCTGTGATTGTCCATGCATGTCCTTTTTCATTTCTTTTTTTTGCCCTTTTATCTGGTGCAATTAAAGTTGGGTGGTTAAATTCTGAGTTTCCCTGCAGAGATATATGAAATGCTCTTCATCTTATCGCATTGTCAGCCAAGAGGGACATCTTACTGCCGAAAGACTACTTGTACTTTGATACTTTAAGTACATTATTCTCAATGGTTATTGATTTGAGTATTATTTTGAATGCAGGACTTTTACTTCCAATGGAGTATTATGAAACTGTGGTTTTGCTCACTTAAGGGTCTGAGAAGAGCTGAGCATCCAAGAAAAACCCGCATTGGGTTATTGGGCTATCTACCATGTGTCCTTGGTGCTGTGAACATAAACAGCCTTTAAGCTGTGGAGGACACGTCTGACGAATCTGCCTTTCAGCCTGTCAGGGATACACAGAGTCTGTCGGTTGGATTACATAACCATGACCCTTAGCCTGCTACATCTCCACAGTTATTTATTTTAACAGGTTACATGTGCACATTGACATTAGGTAATGCCTTTATAGACCGACCCAAGTGAAATCACGTGTCTGCTAGAAACTAAAAACTAAACACCATGAAATCCGATAGTCCATAAGATTAGAATTGTCTCTTTTAAAGACACGTATCTACAGGTTTTCAACGATTAAAAAACATCCCCGGATATGATTTATATGGCATTGAAAGTGTAAGAGTACTCCCCCGCTGCCGGGCTGCAGTTGGTTTGAACCTACATGGCGTAAAGTTTCCTTCCGTATTAAGCACAGTGTGAGCCTGACACGAAGAGGAGAGCCGAGGGTAAGAACACACCAAACTCACATCTTCAACTTGACTTCTGTCGACCTCTAGTCTGTGGCAGTCTGTGGGACTGACACCTCAGGGATAATACCCTCTCTCTGAAACTATTAACTTTAAATCGAGAGGAAATATTTAGCTTTTAAGGCAAACATTAGCTTGAGAGAAGTGCTGACTCTTCCGTTACGCAAACTGAGGCTAACTTATATCTCTTTTTGATCAGTCGTTTCTTTAGCATGTGTAGTTTAAAACCCTTTAATCCCATCAGCTTTATACATACCATGCTTTAGACGACATTATTATATGTCTGAATTAGTCTTTGTTTTTTTAGTGTCATGTTTACAGCCAGTATTCTCAGAGTCCAGGGAATAGCCAGGGCCCCCTAGTCCACTCCCGCAGGCTATCATGGTAATTTTTGTGGTTTTGCCCTAACTAGTGATTTATAAAGAGGTAAATATCCTTATTTTAGCTATCACTAGCATTAAAAACACGTCAAACCGGCATCTGTAACTTCTCACATGCGGTCAGAAACCGGTGCCACTATCTCGGTTGTTACACAATTATTTGCTCCAAGCAGAAGTCGTGAGGATGAACTGCAGTAAACCTCGTCCAATTCATTGATCATTTAAAAGCCCGGAGACAACAGCTTCTCAAAAGCTTCTTTCACTTGATGAACTTGCATTTAACCAAAGCCTCACATAGTTCTGAATAGCAGCGTACACTTGGATCTTCAGTACATAGGACAACTTTATCCATCGGAGGTATTTAAAAAACAGTCTGTTACTTGGACAACTTTTTTCCTTGGCCAGATTTGTAAAGCTTTCTTTGATATCAGAAAATAGTGAAACATGCCTGTTATAATTTCCCACAGCTCTAGGAGATGAATTCAGGTTGCTTGTTTAATTTGTTCCAGAAGACCAATATGTTCATTTTACTGTCATTCTGTCAAAGAAAAGCAGCAAGTTCTTACATTTGAGAAGCTGAAACCAGAGACTAATTGGCATTTCTGCTTGTAAAAGTATTAGCACAGTGAATCATTAATCAAAATAGTTGCTGATTCAGTTCCCTCATGTCATGTCTTTGACAGGGTGTACACCACTGTGTGTGGAAATCAATAAGAAAAATTAAATTACTTGATTAACTAAACTGCCTAGATAGTATTTTCCTGTTAGTAGCTGCTAACTTAAATTATGCAATGTGAACTTGAGACAGGAGGCACTTGTGTTTTCAGTTTGAGCTGATAATTGATCCTGCTGGGAGATCACTAAGCAGAGTAGTCGACATGGATACTGTATCCCAACAGACAGGAGACACCGTTGAAGTGTGAGTGATTTAGCTTGAGATCATTACCTTAGTGTGGTGCTTGTTTTCTCCAGGATGATCTGTAGTTTGTGGTACTGTTAACTGTATTGCTTCGTACAGAGGGATGTTTCTGTTATTTAGCCTGCCCTCATTGCTATAAATGAAGTGGACAAAATAATAGAAATAATTCTTATAATGCAAAACAATTAAACAGCACCACTAACTACAGCTGTCTAAAATGACCGTAAAATGTAATCAACACCGCAGTTGACCACACTCTCGACACAACTGTTTAATGTCATGTTAACAGTGTAAACTCCTAAATATTGGTATTGATTTTAAATCCATCACTAGTCAGGCAAAAGCTTTATTAAGGAAACCACTGAATGCTATTATAAAACATAATTGATTACCACACTAGCTGGTTGTATGACTGGAACTTATTACCAACTTATTACCTGTGTAGCTAATTTTAAAAACAGCTCAAAACCTTGAATTGTTTAACTGCTCCATATAAAATGTTCCAGTACAAAATGTTACACAAAAAATGAACTGATATTCCATTACAGTTCACTGATTTGAGAAAGTGTTATTGAAATATTTGATTTAGGAATGTTTTTGACTGTGCTAGGTTTGTAGTATAATAGTTTTGCAGACCATAACTTCTGTACCTACTGAGGTTGACACACAGGTACCTCTCTACATGGTAGGTGAAGTGGTTTGCTGAATATCAGTGAGTCAGCAGTATAGTAAGTGATATCAGTCAGACTGTACTGTAGTTGTTAGCCAGCCAGCTCACAGGATCAGAGAAAACCTGATCTCATTGTTTTGAGTCCTTGAACCAAATTGTAAATGGAGAGTTGAGAACATGAAGTCCTCTCGTGCATAGTTTGAGAAGAGTTGCTTTCGCTGATGCATGATCAGAAATTCCTCATGTATAGAAAGCAGAGGGTTGCAGTTTTGTAATATGTTGAGCCAAGTGATAGAGCCAATTGTCCAATAACTCTTGCACAAAAGCTGTCATTCTATGGTTAACATGCATAATATGGCTCACATATGTTAGCAATCATATTGTTCTGTGCAGTGGCTTAACCAGTTTTCAGTTCCCTGTTTTGTTCAGCTGGAAATCTTTTTAACCATTACTGTAGACACAAAACACATTTTAAATGACAGGTTTTAAATTACAGCTTTCCCTCCGGGTTATATTAAACACACTGTAGTCAGTATCTGGGAGGACACCCCTGTAGGGCAACAAATTGTATTTATTGAATAACTTTATGTTTATACTATACATAACATAACCAGTAACCATTTGTACATGCTATATGACCAAAGCTGCTTTTCATTTTGTATATCATTTTGTTTATTTTGTATTTCACAGTTACAACCCTTCACTTTCACTACTCCATTACGCTCTTATTTATTATGCACATTTTTTTATTTTAATGTATCTCTGTATGCACTTTTGCTGCTGTTTGCATGAAATTTTGTCGCACTGGTGCTTTTCTGTGCAAAGACAATAACATCTCATTTAATTTAACCATCAAATCAAAACCTAAAGGGATTTTTCTTTTATACAATCCTATGAGCTGGAAGTGTCGAGTGCTATTTTTACTTAATGATAAGTGGAAAAAATTATGGATTGGTTATCAAAGTCGATTAACTGTCTGTCAAATAATCAGTTTCAGCACTATATAAGTTCCTATTTTTTCACTGGTCTAATAGCTGTGATCTTTCCGTCCCCATGCAGAGTGTCAACATGGCAGACATGGACGCTGAGACCACCACACACACAGAGCCCATGGCGGATGAAGAGGAGCCTCTTTTCAGCAACCTGGACCTCTTCCTCTTTTCCCTGATAGTCGGCCTTCTCATTTATTGGTTCATGTCCCGCAAGAAGCCTGATCCCATCCCTGAATTCAAGAAGCTCGACACACCGTGAGTATCTGTCAGGGTACACCTGGGTTTTAGTTTTGTTGTTGTTGTTGTTGTTGTTGTTGCTGTTGTTTTTTTAATAAAAACATTCCCCAAAAAAGTTACAATTCAGATTTAAGGAGGAGAAAAAAAATTAGGGCTGCTGTGAGGTAAAGGTAAATGAATGAATAAGACACATTTATTATTTATCTTTTGAGAATGTGGTGTATTGTGTATATTTTATAGATTATTATTCTGAGTCCTGTTGACTCTTATAAAATCCTGATTCTGATTCTTGGCTTATTATTTAAACTGCATCTGCTGAAAGCAAAAAACACTTTTTATTTGTAGCCGATTTGACTGTCTTAAAAAATGTTGCATTTTCATACCTTGGTACCATGCTGTTAGAACAAGGCAATGTTATGTTTAAAACACATCCTCATTAATCTTTTTCTATGCAGGAATTGCATTTTGTTATATTATTACCGTTTTCTAAGAAGCTTATAACATTATCATCACTCATAAGTGCTAGCTAAACACAATACACACGTGTCGACGCATACTTAAACAGCACAGCTTTCAGGGATCACAGTTCTTTACAAAGTTGCATTTTCACACCTGATGTTTATCCAGTAACAACAAAATAGTATTTGCTGAACAATGCTCAGAAAGCGACACCATATTTACTTTGATACCTGAAATTCAAGTCGTGTCTCTCAGTTTAGCTTTTGTCCCAGTGAATTAGTGAGATGATGTTCTATGTGTGCAGTTTAATTCACATTAGCTCTGCTGATCTCAGCTCCTTATCAACCTTAACCTGGTGAAAGTGGCTTGAACTCTTTTGTTGGACCAAACTTTGTTGCACCGGTGATCTGTGTGTGTATACACCAGGGGGTGGTATTGGTTTCAGGTTTTTATTGTTGGTCATTGGTGTTTAAAATTCACAAGATGTTTTGTCATTTACTTAAAAATTAAATCCATAGCCAGATTCTGTTTCTCCTATGAGATTAAGTAACCACTTGATCTTAGACATACTTGAAATTGTGTAAAAAGCTGTAAAAACATGCTGATCCGGAGGTTGAGAAGACATGTTGCATCTAGATGGGATATTTTTATTTGAACACTGTTAAGTCAGTGTCTGGCTTACAAGGTTTTTTTTTTTTGTTGATATTTTTAGGGCTGCAAGTAACCATTTTTTTTTTTATTGATTAATCTGCCAGTAAGATTCTTGATTAGTTGATCAATCATGTTGTCTCTAAAATGATAGAAAACAGTGAAACAGGCCTGTTATGATTCCCACAGTCTAAGATGATCTTCAATCTTCAAATGTCTTGTTTCGAGCAGCTACTCAGTTTACAATCATAAAACGGAGAGGCAGAAAATGCTCACAAGCTGGACCCATCAGGTGTTCTTCATTGCTGTTTAAAAAATGACCAAAGCGATTATTTGCAGATTAATTTTCAGTCTGTCAACTAATTGAGTCACTGACTAATCGTTGTAGCTGTACCTGTTTCCATTAGAGAAGAATGATGAGGATAAGTGTGTTTCTCTTTTGATCTGCCTGTGTCTTATCACACATAAGCAGTTTGAAAGAAACAAATGTTTTCCCTGAGTTAGACTCTGTCATTACATTCTGTGCACAAGCTGTCACTAAATTGGCCTTGAAGCAAGTGTGTGAGAGTGCATGGCTTAAGGCTCTTGTAAATGTTCCACTAGTAGCGACCTTTGCTGTCTGCCCCCCTCTTCTTTTGCACAGTCTTTCCCCTCTCTCACAAACTTATCTGATGTCTCTGTCTCTGTCTCTGTCTCTCTCTCTCTCTCTCTCTCTCTCTCTCTCTCTCTCTCTCTCTCTCTCTCTCTCTCTGTCTCTCTCGGACTGCCTCTTTCTCTCTCTGGTGTTAGTGCCTATGAGCTTTCCCTCCTCTGTTCCCTCCCCTCATCACTTATCAGTGGAGCGATGGAGGCTTGGCTTGATTTCAGTGGGCTCTCCTTCCACTGGCCACATTTTTACTCCCTCCCTGACCACAACACAATTTCTTTGGTCACCAGAGTAAAGCCACGGGCCAGCAGCAGCAGCCACGCTCGCTGTGTGGCTGAGGTCCTACGTTGGTTGTGTGAATGGAGACAGTGTTGGAGGCTGAGTTAGGGAGATCCTGACCATTTGTGTGAAAACAGGAGGTTGGCTAGAAGGGGGAAAGACCCCTGGAGGACATGTTTTGCTTTGGGAAGAGTGTGTATCTGTGGAGGGCGGGAGTACAGGAAGGGAACATAGAGCAACACAAGCGCCAAGCTGGTCTCCCCTCCCCTCAAAGGGAGCAGTGATTACCTAACTGTTATGAAGGGGGTGTAGTCTTCCATGTCTTTCCTGTGCTTTTGTTTTTGGCCCTGAACCCATTTTAAAAGTTCCCTGGAGAACAAACGAGGCAGGCGAGCCAAGCTCCTTTTGTGAGTCCTCTCCAAAGGTGGAAAGTTGAGGCAAAAGACAAGCAACCCTTTCTTTGCCCTGAGTTACTTTTTTTTATTCTTCTTTCCCCACTCCCCTTTTTTTCTTTCTAATGTGTGTGTGTGTGCGTGTGTGTGTGTGGGCTGAGCTGCACTGCCATTGGAGTAGGGCCATGTCACAAATGCAATCCTTTTATGATAAATGAGGTTGCTATAGCAATGACATTCCCCTCTCTCCTCCAGTGAGATGGGGGCGGGGGATACTTCAGAAAAAAACGACCATTCACAGCTCTTTCCCCCCCTTCAATGGTCCACCGAGGAGTTGCTCTGATAACTAGCCAAATTCTCAGAATGGATCTTGTAGACTTTTTCATTCCGAACACCTTTCAGACCGGAGAGGGAAAGGGGCGGGGATGAAGAGGAAGGCATTTTCAGCCCGAGAGTGTTTCAGTGTGTGTTTGTGTGAGTCAAAACTGTGGGTCTGCAGCTCTGCTACATTTTATGGGAAAGTCAGTTTCCCACCATTGTGTCCACAGCGGTTGCCAGACACTGACAGGGCTTGTAGGCTGCTGTGCTCTGTGTGTGTGTGTGTGTGTGTGTGTGTGTGTGTGTGTGTGTGTGTGTGTGTGTGGAGAACAGACGCTGCTGGTTTCAGAGAGCAGCACAGGAAGAGGCAGAGTTCAGATCGTGTTGGAGCCTCTTAGGTGAAGGCAGGCAGCTCTTCCAAACCTGCGAGTGTCCTGCTGCCTTTCTGGACTGGTTTTGTTTTTCCATCTTGTGGTTGTGGAGTGTTGACGTCCTGCTTTTGATTTTAAGCGTGGTGGTTTCCGGCGTGGCCTAGCCAGTGGTGCTAGAGGCAGCGGTGAGCTACAGGGCTGCATGCCATGGGCTGTGTCTTCTCCCTGCCAGAGGACAGGAGAGATGCTGCTGAGAGGTCAGTAAAGTGCTTGATTTACTGCTGAGTAAGATGGAGTAAGATATTTTTTTGCGTGCTTGGAGTTGTCTTTACCACCATCTGCCATTGTTTAATCCTGCTGCTGAGTTTGATAGTACAGATCACATTGGGAGGGCAAGTTTTTGAATGACACCCTTCATAAGTATCAAACTGGTGGCTTTCAACATAAAAGGTGTAGTTGCTTGTTTGTATCACAGCCTGGGAAGATAATGGTTTCAAAAACCATTCAATGTTCCTAGTAGGTTACGTAAGAGGTGGTGATAAAATCTGTTTCACCACAAACACAATTTAATTATTGGGTCTTCTGCCCCCCCCCCTTTTCCCACAAGCTCAGTCAATCATTTACCTCATTGGCCGTCACTGTCTTGCACATTTTAAAGGCTTGTTCCATTTCAATCAGTAAACAAACATAGCATCAGGTCTGATTTCCATTTCATTGGATTCAGGTCATAAAATGGAAAAATGTGTCATTGATTGTAGCATCATCAGATCACTTCCACGTTTGAACGGGCCTGAGTTACAGACAAAGACGGAACTGACTCAATGTGCTTGTGTGAAAAAGTTTAGTTCCTGTATGGATGAATGAATGGAAATTTTATTTTGACAGTATATACATATGACGAGCTCTGAACTGTGAATTGTTTAAACAGTGATTAAACACCAGCAGACGTGCATTTGTTTTTATATGGGACTCGAGCCAGTGCAGAAAGGAAAAGATCTTCAAGATTATGACCCTATTTGCATTTGCCGTTAAAATGTATTTATAGTTTTATTAATGTAATGGGTGTATGCTGCTGCACTCTCACAGGATCCATTTCCTCAATTAGTCTAATGTTATTAGAGTCAAACTTGCAGTCTTCACAGGTTACTTCCTGATATTTGAGATAACATCATTAGAAACGTATGATTTGCTAATACAACCTGTCTCCTTCAAGTTATGTTTCAGGCTGTAGCTAACAGCTCTGCAACGCTAGTGATTTGTTCTCAACCGTGATTCATTTCCTTTTTAGTTTTTCTCCATACGGTTTTTTGTTTTTTTTCACTTGTTAAAATCCTATCGCTGCCTGTCCTCTCGAAATGCCTCTCAGAATATTACAGAATATTAGTTTGTATTTAGTGTTACAGAGATGGGAAAAGTGATATCCTTTGTTGTATGCACTGTATGTTTAGTTTTGCTCAAGGTATTTGCATTTGTTGTCACAGCATTTTTAGTCCTGCCTAGATTTTGAAATCTGGTAACCTGGTTGTTGTGTGATGATGCAAAAAAAAAAAAGTCCTGTTGTTGAGTGACTCTGGGGCCGTTGAGGCAGACGTGAGCTGATAACAGTTCAGACAGATCCTGTTAAAGCTGTGAGGAATGCTTCAGCTTGGGGGCAAAGGCTTGTTCTTTTTAAATTTGTATCAGGAATTTACACTTTGCTTCAGAGTGTGATCCGTATTAGCCGTGGGGAGCTCGGTTTTTATGGCGTGTTGGGCATCAGTCCCACATGCCTGCACTCTGCACCCTGCTTCTTAGCTTTAAATCGTTTGACTAAATGTGTGTTGGAGACAAAATGTAATCCGATGCCTTCAAGTCTCACCTCTTATAGACAGCTGGTTAGGTTAAGGTAAAAAGAAACCAGTTCAATATGTTATGTAGGAAATTAATATTCTTTCTCTATTATTGCCTCTATTTCACTCAGATTTAATGGTTATCTTACCGGCTCCTGGATACAGAAAATCTGAAAACATTTTATTCTCACGTGACTATTTGTAGCCTTTTTATTCCTTTTTCAGTGCAGACAGAATAGCAGCTGTCCACTCAGAGCTTTGAAGCTGAATGAAGCGGCGTTGCCTTTTATTTGGTTTGATAATAGATTTTGCTTCATGTGCACCTTTATACTGACAGTTGTTGTTTTCCATTAATTACTTCCAGGATAAATCTGACACTTTTAAATTACCATGAGGCCTAAGCTGTAATGATTATGTATCTATCATTTCCCTTTTAATTATATAAAAAATAATGTAACATTAGTACGTGCTTGTACACATGGTTAGAATGACTAATGCTTGTGTGGCTGCTGAGTCACTGCTCTGCTGTTCCCTGTAGCTGTAAGAGTAAGCATTTATTTATATGGTGATCATTTAAAAATCTGCTCATGTCATGCTTTGCTGTAGGATTGGGCAATAACATGATCTTGATAAGATATGTTTTAATTTTTTGCATTCTTTTAAACGAAAGTTTGCTTAGAATCATAAATTTGACCAAAACACTTTTCAGTTCTGATCAGTGTGATCATCTGTCTGTGACAATGTGATTTCCTTAAAAATCAGTAAATGATGATGTCGACTCATGGCTCAGCTCTGCTCCCCTGTTTCTTTGGAGACCTTTCACACAGAAAATGATTACGTACATGAGCCTGTTGAGCAATTGCCTTACATGTCACAGGATTGCCTGTTATCACAGGATGATGAGTCACTTCTCTCACCCATTGCTTTCTCAATGAGCTGAATCACTTGTGGAGTAAATCATATTTATTGATGTTGATCTGACCTCACTCTGAACTTCAAGTGACCTATTGTTCCCTGCTTTTTGTTTGGTCTAAAGTACAATCGGTGATCTAAATGTTAAATGTGGTCATCCCACCACCACAAATCAAAACACAGTATTACATTATGAATTTGTTTAGCTTTTCAAGTGACGTATAAACATGTAATAAATGGTTTATAACACTCTGTAATGTGGCTGTTATCAAATATATATTTCAAGGTCTCCTACATTGCTGAAACTCTTGATAAAAGCATCTGCCAAATGAGTAAATGTAAATGCAATGCTGTTAAAGGTTTTATTTAATATTAGAAATGTCAGCCTAAAAATAGGCCTATATTTTAAATTTTTATCATCCGAGACCCGCTATTGGACAGTAGCTTGTGTTTAATGTTAAGGGAACAAATGCTTATTTTGTCTAAAATGACTTAATTACTAGTGAAATCTTTTTTTTAAATTTATTTCTTTATTTTCTTTTTCAGAGCACCCACCACAAGAGAGACAAGTTTCATTGAGAAAATGAAGAAAACCGTGAGTGATGTTCTTTTAACAACAATCTAGTTTTTCTCCTTGTCACTTCACACTTCCCATCACTTCTGTTTCAATTGTGTCAGTGGTTTCATCTTTTTTCTTTTTTTAAAAATAAAAATACGTTAGATTTTGTTGCTGTGAGCGAACATTGCAAATATAAGGTGTTAAACGGTCTTAAATTTGTGGCCCTTCACCAGCAGCCTTGAAGTTGTTTTCCCAGTAAATGCCTGTTTTATCTGCAGGTCCTTAAATTGAAAGCTGGATTTGTAATATTTTTTATCCTGACTGCTTGAAGCATATGATTTTAAAAGAAACTACATTTATTAAAATGCTAAAGTTTCCCTCCTCCTTTGCTCCTTGACTATGATGAGTATAATGGTCCCCCTGCTAAGTTTTAGTTTTAGATTTGGACGCCCTGTTTTGACTTTGATGGTCGTCTGTTTTCAAGCCAGCCTTGAGAAAAGACTTTGGTTTTGAATCATGTGGGTTTTGCAGCAAATAGTTCACATACCATAATGGTGGCAGAATAGGAAGTTTGGCCCCCACTGCTATTTGATTTTGTTTTTCTTTGTTATGAATTATCATGGCAACATTGTAGGCAAGGATAAAGTATAACTTGATTCTTACAAATGTACATTCAGCTGTTTATTTATGTAAAGATAAACTCTATGTTGGAGAAACGTGAAATCATTTAAACCCAAAGTTGTATCAGTCTTTCTTTATTTTACATTATGCAGTTTCTAGTTGTGTTAGTATGATCTTTCTGTCAATGCGTTTCAGCATTTGGAATAAAATACATTCTGAATATATTTTAGCTAAATTACAATAGATGTAATGCATCTGTTGTACTCTTACATTGTTCCGTTATAATAGTAAACATAAGAGACGGGTTAGGTGTTTGTTATAGTTGTGGGAATAGTTGCGTTTTTTTCATGCAACATGTGAATGATTTTCTGTCGATTTGTAACCAGGGCAAGAACATCATCGTGTTCTACGGCTCCCAGACGGGCACAGCAGAGGAATTTGCTAACAGACTGTCCAAAGATGCTCAGCGTTATGGCATGAAAGGAATGGCAGCAGATCCAGAGGAGTATGACATGGTAATTGGCATCAGTGGAACAACACACAACCCACATAATTAAAATTAAAAGAAGTACTTCTCATTCTTGTGGATTATACTCGTTATAGCTGCCGGTGAATGATTGGTGATAGTGACATGGGAGAAGTATCACTGCAGTGCTGAAGACTGAAGAACTCAGTGTGTTACTGTGGCAAAGCAATCATTCAGTTAACACTGCAGTGGTGATAATCTGGTTGTCCAGACATGTACAGACATGTAAATAAAATACATATAATGTACCATGGCAGATTCTAAATGAGCCATATAACAGCCAGACAAATGTGTTCTCTTCTAATTATAAATTTACTGTTCTGGGTAATAAAACAAGTAAGACGAGTGCAGACCATAAAAACCCAAGGACAGCACACACTCCTATCTCAATATGCATGCAGTTTCAGTAACAAAAATACAAAGTGCACAATATAATGATCTCAGGCTCTGTCCAAGAGTGTATTGCAACACTGAGAACCAAGTTTGCTGACAGGGCAACTCTTGAGACAGCTGGTCAGATATTGAAGATGAGCATATTAGTTCTACAGTGGTCATTTTCAGATACTGATGTTTCATGTTCCAGGGGGAACTGTCCCGTCTGTCGGAGATTGAAAACTCCCTTGCCATATTTTGCATGGCCACCTATGGCGAAGGAGACCCAACAGATAACGCCCAGGACTTCTATGACTGGCTGCAGGAAAATGATGATGAAGACCTCAGCGGACTAAACTACACTGTGAGTTTTTATTGTCGTGTTTTTTCTTTCAAATTCTTACGACCTTACAAGAACACTGACAATTACATAAATGTTATGTATGTAATTAAAAGGTGATTGCATAGGAATTGTTTTTGTGTTAGTGATGCGTAAACATGCGTTACGTTTTCCATCAAATGTCACGACCAAAACGTTCTCAGTAAGGTGTTATGAGGCCCAGTGAAAGCAGCCACTAAACACACAACAGGAAGCACAACTGAATAAAGTTACCCATGTGTACATGAGAGCCACCGGAACGCACTGCAAGACCGGCTACCAAAACAATGACCAGAGTAAAAACTCGGATTGCAGCACACACAGAGGGGATGCGACTTTATTCTCTGTTCAGGACGCCATTGTTACACTATATCTTTACATAGAAAACAGTTGTTTGCTGAATTGTTTAAAAAGTGTGACCACATTTTTCAATGTCCACATTTAGTGTATATCCTCTGTTTTGCTCGTTACCTTCAGCCCTACACTATAATGATGGAAAAGTCATCCAGTTTTGAAAGAATGCGAATGATTTCCCTTTGGCATTTTTTAGAGGTAATGTTACATGGAAATTTGAATAGCTGGCTCGGAATATTTGGATAAACCAATACAGGCTGGATTTGCATTACTCCTACAATGAACATAAAGGATGTGAGTCACATTTAAATTCAAATTTTGTTCACCATTGTCCCTGCCCCAACCTGCTGATTTTATGAGTCACACTATGTCAGTTTGCATGGTTCTCTTATTGAGTTCGCAGGCTTCACTAGCACAAACTGCGTCGGGTTTTGTGTGCATCATGAAGGAAAGGCTTTGTGTGTTGTCATGTCTGGTCTGTCTGTGCGTGTGTGTCATTGTGTGATTGTTGGGGTGCAGCGCTCCTGGCCTCGTTTGCGTGAGGAACTTGACTGTGAGAAATCTGATATTCTTGGGCACAGTCACATCCTTCCTACTGTATTTTATCTATTGTGTTTCTGGTCTGGATAAGAGTGATGCCATACACATTCAACATTAAACAGAAAAGCGTTCAAATATCTGCACTGGTAAATTGACTAATTGCAAAACACTAAACTTAGATTAATTGTTAACAATGTTTGATAACTGAAAAATGCAAATTCACCATGGTACACTGTGTTCCAGTGTCACTGCTCGTTCAAGCTCACTGACTGGTGTCTTGTTGTACCCTGTTCTGTCTTCAGGTATTCGCTTTGGGCAACAAGACATATGAACACTACAATGCAATGGGAAAATATGTTGACAAAAGGCTGGAAGAACTGAGAGCCAACCGCATCTTTGACCTCGGGTTGGGAGACGATGATGGGAAGTAAGTTACCAATTAATCCTCTGAGCTTATAAAGAAATGCTGACTTCCATTTTTTCTGGTCAGGGTTATTAATTACATGACAAGAAGAACAATCTGTGATTGTTTAAAACCCTCTGGAGTCTGTAATAGTAACATAATGTCATGCATGTGGCATCAGGACAATTTAAAAGGTTTTTAAAGACCAAAATGAATGCATGGATAACCGCCATAAATTAGCAAAATAAATCTGGACCTGAGGGTGAGGAAAATGGTGAGCAGCTGAAATTAGATGCATTCATGCTCCTTAGAGGATCAACCCTTTACCTTTTTAGCACTGCACAGACTTTTGAAGCCACCAAAAAACCATCTCAACCGTGAGATGGAATCAAAACTTTTTCATTTTAAGGAGAGGGACAGTCCATTGCTCTGAAGTGTTTTTGTTTTGTCTTTTATGAAAATGTTTGTTTGTTTTTTTTTTAAAGTTATCTCACTTGGGAATTTAACAAAACTTTCCAAAGAAAGGGTGCTGCATAAAAATAAGATAAAGATGTTTTTCAAAGGGTTTTCATGTTGTCGTAAATAAAAAGTGTAACTTAAATCAGCCTTTTTGAACAAATGTTAATTCAGATGCTCTATTTTTGTCACTCAGTCTGGAAGAGGACTTCATTTCATGGAGAGAGCAGTTCTGGCCGGCCATCTGTGAGCACTTTGGAGTGGAAGCCTTAGGAGATGATTCAAGGTGCATTTGTAGACATTTCACAGTTTTTATGGTTTGACCACTTAGACCCTGTGTGAGCAGCCTCCTGCCTCTAGGCCTTAATTCAGCTGTAAGAGAGAAACTGTTGTTGTGTCCTCCTGAATTTGACCATAAAGGGAACATTGCACTGACGATGAAAGAGCAGAACTTGCAAATATGCAAACAAATGTTTTCTCAATTGTCAGATCAGAGGTAGTTTTCACACAATGCATATTTTTCAGTCCAGGTTTAAATGAAAAACTAATCACAGACGGAAGTTACAAGTTGATCACCAGACAGGGATTTGCAAATGCGACACATCAGTGTCACATCGCTAGGTTTAAAATGATACTCTTGCCAAAATGTTTTTCTTTTTCCTTTTTTTTGAAACATCCATATCTTAACCAAGACTTGTCATGTAATGCTAAATCAGGACATATCTCAATTATGTGGTAAAACACCATTCAACTATATGTTAAATGAACAAATGCCAAGAATTATATATTAATTAAAAGTCTTAAATTGGTCATGCATCAGCCTAAAAAACAAGAACAAGTGTGCCACCTTTACATAATTTATTTTAATTTGTTTCACTAGAAATGAAATAGATCTCATTATGTATGCGAGCAGTGTCTGAGGAGGCTAACTTCAAGTTGTTTCCCTCACAGCATACGGCAGTACGAGCTGCAGGAGCACACTGACATCAACATGAACAAAGTGTACACAGGAGAGATTGGTCGCCTGAAGAGTTTTGAGGTCCAGAAGCCGTAAGTACTGTAGCAGAGGCGATGTTCATTTCTAGGACTCGGTCATCCTTAAACAGCTCATTGTTTACGTTTCACCTACATTTGTTATCAACTGCAAAAGTTTATCAAAGGTCACTTTCTAAAAGTGAAGCTTTCTGCCCCCTTGTGGACATGGAAAATCATCACTCCTTTTTTTTTTTTTTTTTTTTTTTTTTTTTTTTTTAAATCAAACCTTGTAATTTATTTATTGAAAAATAGATCTTAATATTTTTTATTTAATAAAATCTCTTTTTTTTGACTATTTTCAACCCCTTTGTAATTACATTTTTACATATAAGTGTTGCTCTTCTATTTACAGGCCCTTTGATTCGAAAAACCCTTTCCTAGCCCCAGTCACTGTCAACCGCAGACTCAACAAAGCTGGTGATAGACACCTAATGCACCTGGAACTCGACATAACAGGCTCCAAAATCAGGTGAGACTTGTTGAATAAATGATACATGAGGTGTCTGTAACTTTAAGCTAATTACTAGAGAGTTTCTTTCGCATATCTCTAACGCCATGGTACCAGATGGACAGGTCTCATTCTTGTTCTGTTTGAAGGCTTTATGAACACAGGTCAAAGTCTAAATTTGTCATATTCGGTTATTTCAGATATGAGTCAGGAGACCACGTTGCTGTTTTCCCTACAAATGACTCTGCGCTGGTGAACAAGCTGGGACACATCCTTGGAGTGGACCTTGATGTGGTTATCTCTCTCAACAACCTTGATGGTATGGCATTGAAAGCCCCAAGCACCTTGACTTAATTAACTTGTCCCACAAACCGTCTCACGAAATCCTCTCGATATCTAGACCTGGAGTATCAGTGCATGTATTGCATTTGAAGTGGATGGTGGTTATTACTGCAATTACAAATTATTGCTGTAATATAACTTGTTGAGTATTTTTTATTAGTTAAATGCGTTTCATGTCATCATGAAGGTCATTGGTACTTGCTGGTTGCATAGGTGATAATTAAGGCTTTTTGTTTATGTATTTTATCAACATTCCTCAAAATTAAATGGATATATTTAAATACTTAATAGAAAATGTGCTAAGGTCATCGATATAATAATATATACAACAATATATTAATACAAGAAGAAGACATGACAGTAATTACTTCTGTGTCTTATATAATGAAAATACATTAGAATACAAAAGTTGGCCAGGCCGAGTGTTAATGATACAAACTTTACTTAATGTTTTTTGTTACCAGTAGACCATGAAAAGTGGAATTTCATGGTACCAAAAAATAAAGTTGTTAATGTGTGTTTTTTCTTTTTTTTTTCTTGTTTTTTTTTTCAGATGAGTCCAACAAGAAGCACCCTTTCCCCTGCCCCACCACCTACCGCACGGCCCTCACTCACTACCTGGACATCACACACCCCCCTCGCACCAATGTCCTCTACGAGCTGGCACAGTACGCCGCTGACCCCAAAGACCAGGAGAACATGCGCAAGATGGCCTCCTCCTCCCCCGAGGGCAAGGTCAGTGATGAATGGTGAAGTGTCATCGGTGGTGGTGTTATAATGCAAACTGATGCATGCGCTGTACCTTTGTACGTTTTTCCACCACTTATACTATGTTGTTGTCTTTTTGTTGCTGCCTATCTACAGGCTCTCTATCAGAGCTGGGTGTTGGATGCCAGTAGAAACATCCTCGCCATCCTGGAGGATATGCCTACTTTGAGGCCTCCCATTGACCATCTGTGTGAGCTGATGCCTCGGCTCCAGGCTCGCTATTATTCCATTGCCTCCTCCTCTAAAGTAATTCTCTATTTAAATCACAGGGAAAAGAAATTCAAGTCATATCGTTTTAATTTACTCCAAAGACGTTTTTTTATTGTTGGTGTTTTTAATTGATATTGGCAATAATGTTTCCTGGATTACAGGAGTAAACTGTTAATAACTCTCCTCTGTTATGTAGGTTCACCCCAACAGTATCCACATCTGTGCCGTAGTCGTGGAGTACAAGACCAAGACTGGCCGCATGAACAAAGGAGTTGCCACCAACTGGCTGAAAAACAAACTGATCTCTGACAATGGCCACAAGTCCACTGTTCCCATGTACATCCGCAAATCTCAGTTCCGCCTGCCCTTCAAAGCCACCAACCCAGTGATCATGATCGGCCCTGGGACAGGAATCGCTCCCTTCATGGGCTTCATCCAGGAGAGGGGCTGGCTAAAAGAGCAAGGTATTAACAGACACTGTGTGCCATGGTGTGTGTGCCTGTGTGTGCTGTTGTTTGTCTGACCTTTCATAACCTTATGTCTCATTAAAGAAAGAAAAATGACGTGGTAGACCTCCAACTGCTCAGCTGCTAACAAAAAATATATATCCAAAGCATTAAGTGGTACAGATACAAATAAGGGTTGATGGATACAATTAAACACATTTTCCAATAGTGGAAACACCTGTTTAAAAAGAAATGTTTGACCAGCTTATTATTCATGTTGACCTATTCAGATAAATTGCACATATGCAATTTGTTACAGCTGTTTTAAGTAGAAACCGTGTGATATGGTATGCTTACAAAGTAAAAAGTATAAAACACGATGAAGGTTGGGTGTGACAATTTTGACAATGTTTTGTTTTGTTTCCTTTTACAGGAAAGGAGGTTGGAGAGACGGTGATGTACTTTGGCTGCAGGCATAAGAATGAGGATTATCTCTACCAGGAGGAGCTGGAGGAAGCAGAGAAGAATGGAGTCCTAACACAGCTTAATGTTGCCTTCTCCAGAGACCAGGAGCAGAAGGTACGACTGTCTGCGTCACTGGTGTTAGTGTCCCTTAGAGTTGAAGCTGGAAACTACTGGCTAGCTGTGATTATAGTTTACTGAAGCACCTTACAATAGCTGGAATCATACATGCTAAGTGTTTATCTCAGGTTATATAAAATTTAACGCTTATTTCAGCCAAGTAGTGTCTGTCTGTCTGTCTGTCTGTCTGTCTGTCTGTCTGTCTGTCTGTCTGTCTGTCTGTTCACCATGTGTTGCCTATAGCCTACAGTGCATACACTGCAACTACAACAACATTTGCTCCTTTCATTCATTCTCCACAATAAAGGTGTACGTGCAGCATCTCCTGAAGAATAATAAGGAGGACCTCTGGAAGCTGATTCACACAGAAAACGCTCATATCTACATCTGCGGGTAATAAGGAAATTTGACTGACAAAAAATATGATTTTCAGTAAATTCACAATTAATTGTCACATTTGTGTATTGATTTTGTGAACTGAACTGATATGCACTGAATACTCCTTAGTTGAAGGTGCTGATACTTTGTGCCTCTAACTGAAATAATTTTACATTTTTATGTTATGTAAAAGAATCAACCTGGACAAAAAAAAAAAAAGAAGAAAACATTAGGATGAGTATTTCTTTGGAAAAGCAAAGTGTCTTTGGTGTGTTTGCACCTCCTAGTGGGGTAATGAGAAGTGGTTTCACTGATGGTTTCAAACACTTCCATTACTTTACACCATGACTTGATCTGAATATTATTGCCAACCGATATCAGTTTATTTGATTAAATTGAAATATCCAGAAACATAGATGATTTAAAAAAAACAAAAAAAAAAAAAAAAACACTATAACTATTAGAACCAGACATCTAAACTGATCTCTTTGCCGGTTTAGGGATGCAAGAAACATGGCTAAGGATGTGCAGACGACCTTCCATGAAATCGCAGAAGAAATGGGAGGCATGGTGCGCACCCAGGCCACAGATTACATCAAGAAACTGATGACCAAGGGACGCTACTCACAAGATGTCTGGAGTTAAAGAGCCTCAAACAGAGTCTGATTCTCACTACTCAAGTGGTGGTTTTAAAATTTCTATTTTTATTGGACATCTTGTTTTATCTGAACTGATTGTAAAAAAACACAAACAAACAAACAAAAAAAACACTTGTTCATACTCACCCTGGTTAATGAGAGCTACAAGTAGCAGATCATGAGGCAACCCCTACCTCAGAAGGTTGTAATAAACCCATTCAGCAATTTCAGTCTTTTTTTCCTATTTATGTATACTACATTTTATACCTGGACCACCAGCCTGTGTCTGCTGGAGTCCTCACTTGAGCCATGGTCTCAGACCAAACAACACTTACTTGGTTTCCAGAGATGGTTAAGGGATATATGAATGAGTGAATTAGTGTAATTGGGTGTACGACTGCAACTATGGCCATTCAGATTGGATGTAGGAACTCGCAGACATGAGTAAAATAAGAATGATAAGATGCAAATGCAGAAAATACTCATCTTATTTTCAGATTTAATTTTGATTAGACACACTTTTTTTTATACTAATGAGTCACTCAGTTTAGCTGTGCATCTTTTTAAATTGATGATGACTGTGAGTAGATATCCATCTGTTTAGTGGGACAGGGATGCCCCAATCCCAAGCTCTGGATGTACATAATATAATTCCACTGTGAACATACCGATTCACATTGAAAATTTAGAAAGCTCATTCTGTTTGCCATCATGAGGTATTTGTAACTTTCATCCAACTGATAAACATTGCAGTACTACAGCAGATAATATCCCATCATACTGTATGTCTAAGTGAACATAATGAGCGTTGTGTGTTCCTGTTGCAGTGTGAACACTCGGAAGCTTTAGTTTCGCCCAGAGCTGATCTCATAGTACTTTTATAAGTACTTGAAATACTTTAAATGTTTTAAAAACTTTGTTAAAATTCTGTGAGGAAAATGTTTGGTGTAACAAACTGGCGTCATAGGTACAATTATGTTTACCTTTGTATTTTGACAAGGGATTTTCCTTTTATGCATAAGTTGTTGTTCATTGTAATCAGTGAGGGTAACCTTTTGAAAGGCATGAAGAGTTGTGCAAAGGGAAAAATCATTAATAGAAAAAACATGAGATTATTTGCATTTAGTTTCCCAAACAAACCTGCCTGTAAACATGAGGAAAATGAATTCATAGGTACCCTGTGATATTTGTAAAATGTTAGACTTGAAACCAGATCTTGCCTCCTAAGTGGCAGTAGTTTATTTTATATGCATCTGACAGCAGAGGGTTATGAATTGGTTTTGTCTTGATAACCACCTCTGTTTTTTTTTTCTGTATTCTTTATTTTTGACCAATTACATATGCATCACTAGTTGGAGAAGATAACTGGACATATCAAAACATTTTGTGTGTCTCGAAGCATCTGTCAATCAGCGTTTATCACAGTACTTTCATGTGAACATGTGGAGGTCAGCCAACCAGTTAAAGTGCAGCTTGTGCCTTTTTAATACTGCCTTATATATTAAGTTAGCATTAAAACCTTCATCTTTTTAATAGTTTCTTTTTTCTTCCTTACTAAAATTTTGATAGAAAGTCCAATTCATGTGAGACACTTTACCCAGCGCTGTCACTTTTTGTCATTCCACTTTATGATGTGTTTGAATGCATTAAGGCATGCATTTTTTTAATGAATAAAATTGGAATAATTTGCCAGGTGGATGTCTTTTTTTTTTTTTTTTTTTTTTTTTTGTCATTACATGAGGTTAAACTTTGGGATTTACTTACATACAGTGGCCTAGTCGAGTGTATCAATACAACATGTTAAAACAGTGGAAGAAGTGTGTGTTCAGCAGCTTGCACACTTACACAAAAAATGATCTACATTGTACAAACTAAAACTAGTGAAACCTAGATCCAGATGTAAGAGTATTATAAATAATAGTTCTGAGTGTTTGAGACCATCGGTCTACAATCTATTAACTCTAGCAGATTATCTCAACCATCTGTTTGTCATCTGTCACCAGATATGAGGTTTCAGCTCCGTCACTCAATATTCATGAGGAAGTGACGATGAGATTTTAAAATCACTCTCGGCTGCGCTGTGTTCATGTTTTAATTGAATCAGTAGCTTCTCCTATTGCGTGACTTACAGTAACCTCACCAGCAGCTGTCTATGTAACATACCTGAACAAAACAGCACAAGCAAATCTGACAGTTTCACGGATTTGTGAAGATAGCACTGCAATCTTTTTACCATTACATGATTGCAGTGTTTTGTTTCCTGAAAAAGAAACTACTCCTTTATGGCAGCTCCTGCGCTTTTACCTCATCTTGGGGCATTTTTCTGCTCTATCCATTCATTTTTTACGTTCAGTGATTCTGTCTGCTGTTTCCATGCTGGATTACCTTTTCACACACGAAGTATATTTACTTTGTTCCAGTTTCAAGATAATTAACATTTAAGCTCTCGACTGCTTTAGCTTTCCACAAAGCTAATGTACCTATCGCAAAAGTCCAATTAGCATCAAAATATGCTTAAAGTAACAAAAATGTACTCATTATGGCCTGTTTCAAATTAATGTATATTATATGACTGAATCATAATTATTGATGCATTAATGTGTTCATCACTTTTATGTTGCAGCTGTTTTATGTTGCAGGTGGAGCTAACTTTAATTACGTTGTGTACTGCTGGGTAGTTTGTTAATTTCCCCACAGGATAAATAAAGTCTGCAGGCTGAGCTGTGCGTTCATTGATTATTTGTTTATTTATATGAGAGAGTGCAGATAAATCAACACAAGATCAGTATAAATGTGCCGGTGTTAGCTCAATAGCTAACTGGCATCAGTAGTCCTGACACAAGTAAAACTGACAAATGTTAAAAAGCATTTTCCACATAAAGTTACAGTTAAAACAGAGAGGGCTGATGGTTCTCAGTGAGCAGCTCTTCTTCTGTTCCAGCAAGAAGTCTTGGCAGCGTGCATCTTTCTTAGTTGTTTAATTTTCTTTTGGAGAGCCTCCACAACTTTAAAAGTCTCCAGTTCGTAGTTCTCTGATTGGTTCCTCAGAGCCATTTCTCTTTTGAGCATCTGAGTGAGCTCCTTGGTGTCTTGAACTTGTGCTTCCTGCTTCTTCCCCTCCTGTTTCAGCTTGTCAGCGAGCATCTGGCTTTCAGCAGACAGCCTCTCTGTGACCATTCGGACTTCCTCCAATGTTTGGAAAAGACCCTCGCTGATTTTAACGGCCTCCAGTCTGCTCCTCTCTACCTCCGCCCTCAGTTTTCTCTCTGTCTGGAGCTGGCGGTTGAAGTCTCTATAGAAGACTTCCATGTTTCTGAAGTCTATAAGAGTTTCAGCCTCCGCCTGAATCGTCAGGTCTCTTTCTTGCTGGAACGTTTGCTGCAGCTGCAGGATTTGAACATGAAGTTGATCCTGTTTGCTTTTCTCCGATTTGAGTTCAGCTGAACACTCCTCAGAGGCCCTCTGCATGTCTTCAATTGTTTTGAAGAGAATGTCTGCAATCTCCACAGCCTCCAGTTTGTCTGCCTCTACCTGCATCCTCAAGTGCTTTTCTCTCTCCAGCTGCTGGTTGAGATTCTTCAGCTGCTCTTTGGCTGGAGTGAGCATCCGCTTTTCATCTGAATTCTGCCCTTTTCCTTCTTCATGTTGTTGAAGAAGTTCCTCCACTGTTGGAGAGCAGGCCCCCTTCTTTGCTCTCTTTTCCAGGGTCATGGCTTCAGTTCTCTGAAGCTCATTAAGCTCCTCCAACTTCATGTGCATGAACTGGGTTTCAACCTCTGCCTGGATCCTCAGGTCTTTTTCTTTCTGGAGCTTCTGGATTTCAAGATGAAGTTGATCCTGTTTGCTTTTCTCTGATTTGAGCTCAGCTGAACACTCCTCAGAGGCCCTCTGCATGTCTTCAATTGTTTTTAAGAGAATGTCTGCGATCTCCACAGCCTCCAGTTTGTCTGCCTCTACCTGCATCCTCGAGTGCTTTTCTCTCTCCAGCTGCTGGTTGGCTGCGATGAGCTCAGCGGTAAGCATCAGTTTTTCAGCTGAATGCTGCCTTTTTGCTCCTTCAAGTTGTTGAAGAAGTTCCTCCACGGCTGGAGAGCAGGCCCCCTTCTCTGCTCTCTTCTTCAGGGTCATGGCTTCAGTTCTCTGAATCTCTTCCAATTTCATGCTCATGACCTCCTTTTCCTTACTCTCAGCTGCAATTTGAGCTTTCTAGTGCAGTTTCATCTAATGGTTCTTCAGCTGAAGAGCCTCCATCTCTACAGAGAGTTTCCTGATCTCCTCCTGACAGATGCTACAAAGGTCTTTGTACAGGTGCTGTGCTCTCAGTTTCTCCATTCTTGATCTCTTAGAATTGCTCTCTAAAAATGTCTTACAAAAACTCACTGGGACGAGTGTTTGAAATCACCAATGATTTACTTCTGCTGAAGTTCTGCTATGGAACTGAATGTCTGTGTCTGTGGTTCTAGATCACTCTTCTATGACATCAGAGAGAACACTGGAACATCATCATGTCAGTGCTAAAATATTATATTATACAAGTATGGTGATTGTCTATATTTTTCTTGTCATCATGGTTCCTACCAACGAGTGCTATGTCTGTATCAAAGCCTGATATATCTGACTCAACTGTGCCATAGAGCTCCATTGTTGTCCACAAACTGTTAAAACATATCAGTGAGCCACACTGTTGTACTGAATGACATGTTCATTGACACAATGAGATTTTTTTTTTTCTTTTTACTGATATCATGATTAGATCTTCATGAGTAATTAACACACAGAATCTACAATTTGCAATGAAATGAACAAAAGATGAAACTAAAATAATTAGGTGGAGAATTGATGTTGGAGTTCAGTTTGATGTTAGTTCAGTTAATCATGATTTTAATTTGCCTAAAAGGTCATTTGTTTTCTACCGAGCTGATGACAAATGATTGTGCTGCTTGTGATTAATAACGCACTGTATATATTTTTTAATAAACTTTTTCCAATGAATTGTGTATTTTTTTTACCCATGGAAACACACAAACAAGCTTCAGTTCTCATAATTAAAAACTAAACTGTTCTCACATGAATCTAGAGAATATTTGGCATTGCTAGGGAAAAAAATCTTATTTGTTGAATAAGTTCAGTGAATAAAACTAGTATGAAATATGTTTCTAATGTCGAACAACCTTCCGCCATAAACACAGTGAAACAGTAGGTGGCGGTAGTTTAAGTTAGCCTTGCATGAGCGCAGCGTGTTGAAACAGGCAGAGGAAGAAGTTGCATAAGGGAAGTACCGCAGT
Source organism: Seriola lalandi dorsalis (assembly GCF_002814215.2). Taxonomy (NCBI): domain Eukaryota; kingdom Metazoa; phylum Chordata; class Actinopteri; order Carangiformes; family Carangidae; genus Seriola; species Seriola lalandi. The sequence goes on from NW_019524866.1 coordinate 56,307, forward strand.
GACTTCAGCTCTGTTCTCCGCTGCGTACATGTCGGCCAGGGTTTTTATCAGCTATTCAGAACTAACGGGATTCATCTATTACTTTTAAACTATATATATATATATATTGTTTCCATATAACGGCACAGAATGGCCACCGGTAAGTCAGCATGTCTTCTCATTGTAAATCTTTTGTATGAATAATGAAAAGTAGGTCAAATAGCATTGGAGCTAAATTAGCCGCTAACCGCGAGGCCAGGACTCGGGCTTCGTCTATTTCATGGAGCGTCTTTCATTAGCGCAGCCAAGTTGGCTTTATCGGGTATTTTACTAAACGTTTATTATTTGTAAGCAAACAAAATCCTTGTGATCATGCTTTTTTTTTTTTTTTTTTTTAAACTGTGCCCATTGTTAACAGGTAAGTGCGTGTGATTATCGCAGACAGAACAGGGCCGTGTCGCGGCTAACGTTGCTGTAGGTGTCTGCTAAATGCTTCTTTGTTTACACCGAAGCTATTGTTTCCCTTGCTGAACGAGAAACATTTTTGCGCTACCTGAGCAAATGTAGCTACAGGAAACGCTGTCAGTATTCACGTTTAAACGCCGTGTTTAAATACAGATTGTGTCGAGGAGGATGGACAGCATTTATGAAGCAAGGGTGGTTGGTCTCGTTTCAAAACTTAGCCCAAACCGAGACGGAATTGACCGCCATTTTTACAGCATTGGCGTGGTGACGGGCCTGTCCCACTGCATTCATACATCTGCCTTCCAGCCTATTCAGTTTCGTCAGCTGCTTAGTCACCTTCATCTATGTAGTAGACACGTTTTGTCCTTAATGCCCTACTAATGAAAAACACCTTAATTTCTTTCAGACTCGGGCTACGGTGGTTCACAAAGGTAATCGCATGACTCATCTCTATCTTTATTTTTTACTGTTGTGCACATGCTTATTCAAAACATGATTAACTTATGACCATTATAGCCAAAATCAGTTGAATTAAAATATTAAATGAGCAGATACAAACTGTGAAAATGTTATCTTTCGATGGATTCAGTGAGTAGGGCTGAGGACTACAAATTGAGCCCCATTTCTTAGCTTTTATTTGTTTACATTTTGATAAATTAAACACACAAAATTCACTGTTAACAGTTCCTGTTTGCTATGTACCATTGGGTGGTCTGATGACAATCAATTACTTTTTGATAGCAGAATTTAGCAGAAAACTATCGAATCTTTCAAACCACCACCCAAGAGTTTTTAACATACTTATATCTGGAAGCTAAATACTTTTATCATTTATTTGTAGCTATGGATCATATGGCGGTCAGCAGGGTGGACAGGTAAGACCATTTCCTAAATAACAGCCTATTGACTGTAAGCATTATAATTTCAAATCCTTTTCTTTTTGATTATAACCTGTCTAAATGGCCTTTCTGCTCTACAGGGTTATGGACAAGGAAATGGCAGTGGCTCTTATGGGGGACAGACTTACACTGGCTATGGACAGCAAGGTATGATGCATGTATAAACCAGATTGATTTGTTAGATGAATTCTTTGATATTCATGTTTACAATATTATCCTGTACCATGAAGATATTGAAGGTTAGAATATTTGCTTTGAATAAAATACACCCCCCCACAGAAAAGTGACAGAAGAATTCAAGATGCTTTTCTCCAGTGTTTTGTTTTAGAAAGATAATATTGATTGGTTTTCTTGCACCATAGACCATAAAACAATGAATTAAACAGTGTAAGGTTTTGAAAGAAATCAGATGTTTATCCATTTTTTAACTTTCTTTTTGACTTTTGTTTTTACAGATGCTTATGGTCAGCCTCAGCAACAGAGCTATGATAATTATGGACAGGATTCATCTGGGTAAGATGCGAATTGTGAGAGTGCGGATCAAACAGTGTTAAATCTGTGCGACATGATTTTCACTGACAGTCTTTCTTGTAATATAGCTTAGTACATTAAGAGGTAGAATAATTATTTCTCATAATTTTAACAATAAAATGTTAACATCAAACAATACAAAACCAAACTATACAGCATACTGTTACACATCTATTAAATTCAGATACATAATTTTTTTTACATAAGACTGAAAAGGCAGTCATGAAAACCAGCAAATCAATTATGTGATATATTTTAATTTGACTAATGACCAATGTTGCCATACTTGTCATACCTGCCTCAAGCTTTCAGATATTCAGCATCTCTGTTGTGCTAACTGTAATGATTTTTCTAAAACCACTTCAAGGTATGCCGACAAGTCCTCATCTTCTTTTGGACAACAAGGTTCTTATGGACAGCAAGGTTCCTTTGGTGGCCAGGGGCAGGGAGGAGACAGCTTTGGACAGCAAAGCTCCTATGGCAGCCAGGGACAGGGTGCTGCTGGAGCTGCACCTGGTGCTGCTGCTGCTGCTGGTGGTGGATATGGTAGCCAGGGGCAAGGAGCTGGCAGCTATGGAAGATGGAGTGAAGGTATGAATACCTGGATTAATCTCAATATGGAAACTACATCTGTGGTTACGTAAGTATCTACAAATGCTTTCTAATCAGTCAGGTGGTGTGCATAATAAATCTGTCTTTGCACCAGGTGAAGGTGGTGGTCAGGGTGGGAGGTTTGGACGTGACCAAGGAGACCGTTCAGAAGGAGGTGGCTATAGAGGCCGAGGCCGTGGTGGCTATGACCGTGGCAGTTATGACCGCAGTAGTGGATATGACCGTGGTGGATACGACCGTGGCGGAAGAGGTGGACCTCCTGGTATGGGGTAAGTTGCACAGTGCCACTGCCCCCAAGGTACCTCTATACACTGAAATGAGACATGACTTGTTGTCACTCACCCCATCATTACTCATCATCTACAAACCATCCACATAATTGATTTTGACAACTCATCTGCTTTGTGCTCCACATCCCCAAAACCTGGTAATGTTTTTTTTTTTGTTGTTTTTATTTTTATTTTTACCCCCCAAGGTTGTCACAGATCACATAGATAATATTCACCACCCCTCTGCATTTTGCTCCAGTTGCCTGAACCTTGTCAGAATTTCTTTATTCAAACTTGATTCACTCACAAGTTTTTAGGTAAGAGATATGCTGCTTTTAAATCGATCACATGATGGGTACTCGCATGTACTGTAGGTTGTTGTTAGAGGTTCCATTGGTGATTGCAGTCTTTGAGGTCTTAAGTAAATGGAGACTGAACACATGTCCGACCAAATAGCTCTAAAGGCAACAGAGACCCGGTTGTGCAGCCATCTTATCCGAGACATTGGGACTGGTTCTTTTCCGTTCTGCAACTGAACAGCCAATAAAAATAGAGCTTTACCTAAACCAATGATTCTGTAAGGACAAAAATGCTGCAGCACATCATTTAGATGTCTTACACAAACTTGTGCTCCACCATTGAAAATGGGCCCTTTTACCCTTTTTAGCACATGTCAGTTTTGAAGAGAGATTCTAGCTAAAGTACCCATCTGCCTGTGTTTCTCAGGAGAACGAATCGATAATGTGTTTTGCATTTTTTGGAGACCAACTTTGGTATGATTTGAGAGCTCCACATGCTGGGTGACTAGGCAACAATGTGAAGCCAACTGGTATAATGATGTTTCGTCACTGTATATTTTTTGTACAGTTTTTATATATTCTTAGACCAGTGAAAACCATTTAATGCAGACAACAGCTATTCTTTTTTTAATTAAAAAAAAAAAAAAAAAAAAAATTTATTTGACCTTGATCTACACAGAGCGGTAATTTTTTTTTCTTGTTGTTGTTGTGCTGCCATATTTTTGTCAAAGTTAAATCTCCAGCAGCCAAACTTTATATCTGCCAGAAACTCAACTTTGGTGTGTTCTTGTGCTCTGAAGACCACATAATAGTTTTTGAACAATGGAAATGACACTGACACAATGCCCTTAGACCTGGAGCCACATCTTCAGCTGCTTCACATTCAACAGGTTTCATTCAAGTGTTGTATATTTGACAATGGCGAACATATGTGTTGTGTTAACATGGATCTACATTTCATACTACAGGTGTTCAGAGTGATTGAACTAAAACTTGGACCTCAGTTAAAGGATCTCATAAACGCACTCAGTGGAAGATTGCTTATCAGTTGCTACACCCCTTCACACCAATTTGGCTTCTCATGTTAAAGAAAAATCACATTCAGCTTGTTTTTTCAGCTCTTGGTATCCAATCTGGTCACGTAAATAGAAAAAGTACCAAATTTGTTTTGTAAATGGTGATCCAGTGACATGTGATGATTGTCTTCACTCGTCTGCCTGATTGTAAAGTCAGCGCTTCCTAGTCGTCTGTTAATTGATCTCTAATGTCAAAGACTAACACATTCCTCGTGTGAGACATTTCCACCATAGTCGCACACCCTGGCAGGAGTGCATACTGATGGGGATGTAGGGGAGCTTTGAGCTCTCAGTTGGGACAAAGGAAAAGCCATCATATCTCCAATTTTTCCTCTGCAGAGGTGGTGACCGTGGTGGCTACAAAAATTACGGTGGTAAGTGACGAGCATCAGAACTGTGTCGGTGGGGGAGGAAAGAACTTGAGTTAGCAAAAAAAGAAAAAAGGAGGGGGATTTTAAAAAAAGTGAATGCCACCATTTTCATGTCCAGATCCCAAGGGACTCGACCTATTATTCTTAGCAGGATTTCTCATAAATGACTTCAGATATGGTAAAGAACATGGAGCCTGAGTTGTAAAATAATGGTATTGTTGCATGAAGACGAGGGCTGATTGTAAATGACAGAGGTGTTCCCAGGACGAAGAAGGAAATCTTTCTAAAACTGGAGACATTTTGGTGGTTTTCATTTCTGGTGTAAGCTCAAAAAAAGAAAACAGAACAGTTTTGTTCTTGTTGCAAGGTGTTGGTATGTGGTACAACGGTATGAAAACACCCATCAGAGAGCTGTAAACATGGACTTTGTTTAATTTTCTTTGTATCATTATGCATTGGTAGGGATGAAGTTAATAATTATTTCTGTGAAACAGTACGGACAGTTTTTAAGATTACTTCCTCAAGTGTTCTCTTCCATCCTCTCCTCTGTTTTACAGGCTCTCGAGACTACGGCTCAAGGGATGAACCAGGTAAAACTGGATTAGTAGTACATGCTTAATGAACGGTGGTTTGAACTAATCAATCTGTCCTAATCGAAAAATTTGTCCACTTACTGTAATCTGATAGCAGAATGATGATATCCCACCTGAATGATCTCCATATATAATCATTCACTACAGTCAGTGCTGATATCTTGGCTGACGTCTCCTCTGATCTCTTCCACAGCTGGAGAGCAGGACAACTCTGACAACAACACCATTTTTGTACAGGGGCTGGGAGAAGATGCCACAGTCCAGGAAGTCGGCGACTTCTTCAAGCAAATTGGTATCATCAAGGTATTGAGTTAGTCCAGTTACATTTTGGCACTAATTTCCTTTCCCTAGACTGAATTAAATTCACACATCCACAGGACTGTAGAGCACTGTTTTTATTTAAGAGCCAAAGCCTTTGTCACACAGCAGTTCTTTATTCTTTGAACCAGTTACCTAAGTTTTAGTTGAGCGTTAAACCTGTCTGATTACCTGGCGCCCAGCCCCAAGCAGGTGTAGAAATGGTAAGTGCAAACAAATGCATTGAGAATTCAATGTATTTTTGTGCATTTAGGTAAACAAGAAGACCGGCCAGCCAATGATCAACATTTACTCTGACAAGGCCACCGGGCGGCCTAAAGGAGAAGCGACAGTGTCATTTGATGACCCGCCCTCTGCCAAAGCAGCTATTGACTGGTTTGATGGTAAGAGCACTGGCATATATTTCAAATTCCTCAGCAATAATTTAACATCACTCTCACTGACATCATGTTTTAATTTCAGGCAAGGAATTCAATGGCAAACCCATCAAAGTATCATTTGCTACTCGCAGAGCTGAGTTCACACAGAGAGGAGGCGGCGGCGGCAGAGGGGCGCGAGGAGGTGCGTAATGATCGAGATGTCCCAGGGTTCAAATACCAGAGAAAAGTTTTTAAGTTGTGTAATAATTTGTGTTGGATGTTGCTCCTCTGTTTTTCATCAATTGTCCTTTTGTTTTAAAGGTTTCAGAGGTCGTGGTGGTGGAGGGCCCAACTTTGACATTAAGGGAGGAGACTGGCCATGTCCCAACAGGTTTGTAGAAGGTTTCATGTTTTTAAAAAAAAAAAAAAAAATGTTAATGCACAGCTCATTTGGCCCCATTTTTGAAGTTAAATTGTATGTCAAGTGTCCGTCTGATCTTTCCTCAGCTCTTGTGGCAACATGAATTTTGCACGGCGGCAAGAGTGTAACAAGTGTGGTGCACCCAAACCAGGAGATGCAGGATTTGGAGGTGGAGGTGAGTACTTAAACTTTATGAGAAACAGTTCATGAGCTGCTTACTATCTGTTCACATTCCTGAAGACATGTTAAATTGAAAATAACAGAACAAGATGCTATTAAAAAAAAAAAAAAATTGAGTAGGACAAAATGTTTTGATTGCATATAGAAAGTATCGGCTGCATGTCCGTCCAGTGTTTTACCCCGTTACGGCTTCCTCTCGTTTTACTGACCTAAGTTGTTGTGACTGTTTTCTAGAGCGTGGAGGCAGAGGAGGCTATGGTGGTGACAGAGGCGGTGGCTTCAGAGGTCGTGGAGGTTTCCGCGGGGGAGACCGTGGCAGCTACGGAGGAGGTGGTGGGGGAGGATTTGGAGGTGGCTACAAGATGGGAGGAAGGTTTGTGAAACTTTTGTTACATTTAAGCTGGACATTCTGCGAGAGGACACCTGTATGGTCTGTGGGTCTCTGCTGATGTAGTTTGGTTATATAACCAGAAGAGGGTGTAGCTAGCAAAGAAATTCCTGGATCTGTAACTTGGGTTACAGATGCATACTGCATACTATCTGCACACAGCATGTGCTATATACCAATCTCAATTCAACATTTTTATACCCGCACTGGGAATCTTCAAGTTGTGAAAGGTCTTAAAGCAAAAATGTCTTAAATTGTATTTACGGAAGTTAAACATTTGTGCTTGCCTGCTGTAGGCAGTAACGTCAATCCTAAAAGGTTTTTGTATACGATTGTCGGGAAGTGTTCAACTTTTAGCTTAGAAGACTGACTGTTGTGATGGTGGGTTATGTTGCAGGCGCTTGTTCGATCGTGTTTCATGGCGTTTCAGTCAACATCACCAAACATGGCAAACGTTGTCAGTAGTAGGGCCCCTGCTGTGAAGCTCTTAAATATGACACTTACCCATCATGAGACAAAGAGGTGAACCATAGAGTAGACCATATAGCTTCTACTGGTGTAACTTAGGTTTTGTTTTAACTGTGAGAAGCTGCTCTGTTGCCCTCTAGCATTGCTTTGTGGAGGCACATGCATCATCAGTATACTCAAATCAGTTTGTTTTTAGTGTAAATTCAATGGATGTCACAATACCAGAATTTTAGTGGTAGGCACCAATGAAATAACATGATTGTCAGTACCAAATTTAAATATCACAGCAAAAAACATGGTATTTTCACATTTTGATTTATTGCTACTCACTGAAGAGGAAATGCTATGTTAGCAAACGGGTTGTTAAAGGAAGGACGGTTTGCTTTACTGAAAGCAAATGATGTTATCCATTTACAGATTTATGAGGGGAACATGTGGGTGAAGGAGAATCTGACACCGTATTTCATTCTCACCATAAATGTTAATTCAATGACAAAAGTTAATGTTGGTCTTACAAAAAAAAAAAGAACCGCAGCCAGTAACAGATGTCTTTGTCTTTTCCCCACAGAGGTGACCGCAGAGACGACAGAAGAGACCGGCCATACTAAGCGTTGAACAGATGGAAGCCATTCCAGCCCTTGAGTTTGCTGTGGAGGGAGGGTTTAGTTTGGGAAAACTGCGAAAAAGGATCGGGAAAGGGGATAGATCAGATATTCTGATTTGTGTACCTTTTTGTAGCCGGTGCATCCCAACTATTACTGTTCATCTGTGAGTGAGGGAAGCATGTGTTGAGCTAATGTGAAGGGACTTCGGGCTGATTGGAACTGTTGGCATGTGGTCAAATGTTTTTTTTTGTTTTTGTTTTTTTTTTTTTTTTTTTTTTTTTTTTTTTTTTTTTCTATTTCTTTGTACATCCTTTTTAATTTTCTCCCAGATTCTAGTTGCGGATGTTTTGTGAGGTAGACTTCATACCATTGTTTTGTATGAACGAATAAAATGTTTTACTTGGGTTTTTTTTCCAAAATGATATTAAAAACTGTGATCTTTTTTCCCTGCCTTGTGTGAGTTTATACTCCATCATTTACAACAGTAAAGATGGGAAATGCATTTTGAATCCACCCGTTATGTGCAGTAGGGAAATCCTGCTTTGCTCTGCTGGTATCTTGCCCTCAGCTGCGGGCGGACAGAGGGGGCGGTGCTGGCCCTCCCTCCCCCCGGTAACACTCCGGGTGGTTGACTAGGTCCTGTCAGTCTTCGCAGGGATGGAGATGTTGGGCGAGCTGCAGCATGCTCTCTCTCACTGACAGCGGAGGAAAATCAACAATGGAAAAAATATTAGGAGCTGAATGGAAATGCACTGTGCATGTAGCTGTGTGCTGATCGCGTGGTTGTCCCGCAATGAGCCGCCGACCTCCGGACCACCCCTGCGGAGCTGGACGGGAGATGAGGGCAGCCTGGATCCTGACTGTGTGCGCCCTCTTCACCGCTCAGACTGCCGGAGGATCACCGCTGATCCCAGATCCCGAGGTATTCCTGTTAACCTACAGTGTGCCACTGTCACATGGTTAAAGTTTAAAGTACCTTATTTTACAGAAAAACTTAACTACAACTTTGAACTGACTGGGACCTCGCCTATAAAACGTATATAGTTAATGGACTTTTATATACTTGCTCTATAACTGCTGATGACATTATTTTTATGCAGTGCCACCCCTAAACCCCCAGTTAGCCTGTTGGGATTTCTGTGATAAGAGTTTTAGACTCGTCTGGGGTCTAATTAACCACAAACATGAGCCTGTTCACCATGTGAGATAACATACTGTATATGACTTCTGACAAACTAAAGGAGTATATACTTTTACATGCACAGCCCATAAAAGATAATTGAAACATTTATTTTCTGTTTTAAAAAAAAGCGTTGGCATTTTTCATATTTTGACGTCTTCATCCAATGAAAAAATGTTTAGATGAAAACACTGGTTGGTTTTTGATTTTTTTTTTTTATTTCTATACATGAAAATAAGGTGGGTGTGGGTCTCTAAATAATGTGGTTACGTTCCTTCAAAATGAAAACAAGGCTATTTAAAATAGAAATGGCTACTGTACAGATATTAAAAGATTTTCCTAAAGATTGCGAAAAACTTTAAAGAATCTGTCGGAAGAAATATATTTCTAAGCTTAAGGAAAAGTAGATCCTGTCTTGAGAAGTGTATGTTTAGGTTATCGTCTACACTTACAGTTGCTGTGACTGACATATTCACACCATGTCAGCATTATAGCTGCATATAGTGACATACAATAGACCAAGCCCACTTTTAAAAGAAAATACAACTATTTGTGTTTCAGGGTGTTTCAGGATTTTACAGTTTAATCGCCTCAGTGTCGTTTGGACTGCACTAGTTAAATCTGACAGCTGTCTTCACTGGCCTTCCATAGGCTGCACATTTTCCTCATCATCAAAGCTGTAAGACCATATGGCATCAGGCTATTACATGTGTCTTCCACAACTTCTCTCTTGTTCTTATGAAGCAGAGCCCTCTGGCCTATTTCAGTGTCTGTAATGGGACAAAGGGACATTTTCTGTTGCACATTCTTGTTTGCCCAAGCACAGCTGTCATCTCTTCAATTTTAATTTCCACCCCGGCTTCACCACATCTGTAATCATAGTTGCGGCTGCTGTTGTCTGAACATGAAACCTGCTATATACATATGAAGGGCTATGATTGAAAGATCGTAATATTAAACTATCAACATAACTAATCTCAAACCACAATGCTACAACATCTGTTGTCGGGTACCCTGTTGGTTCACTTTTTTAAACAGTTTTTTATATATGTGATAAACTTCAGAACTATTCTCGACTTGCATGTTTACATGAAATTCTTGTGAAATAATAACTATGAATTTTCAGGGACACCCCAAGGGTTTCTTTCTCTTATGGGTGGTCCAGATGTATGCATCCTGTCTTGGCAGCCTACAGCAGATTCAGTAAAAATGGAAAATTATCTTTACACTTTTATCATTTGTCTTTTTTTTAGAGAGTTATGCCTCTCTCGGGATTTACCACTGTGTGTCTTTATGAGAAGCATTGTGTTCCTGTGAGATTTCTGGTCTGTAAAGTCGACAGATCTTTATCCAAAACATGATTTTACGAACTTTAATATCTAAGCAGATTTTTACAGAGGGGCATTTGGAAGCAATGATGCAAACAAGTTTTGTGCTGGATTTTTCTGGTGGATTTATGTGTTTCATTTGAGCACTATTAACAAGTATGATTACAATGGCAGGTTTTTCTGGAAAAGTACGGCTACCTCCATCAGGACAACCACATCCACAATACGGTGGAGGTGCAGTCAGCCATCCGGTAGGTGATCCGGCTCTTCTTCATCTTGTAAAACATTTTCTTCACCAGTGAATGTGGAAATCACAGTGGGCAGTCAAAGGTCATAAAAATGTGATATGGTGTAATTACATCTCTGCACTTTGCCGATCAGAGTTAGCTGGTTGATCATTAGGGGGAAGGGTGATCTCAGTGTGGGACAAGCCTCCGGGGGCTGAACGTCAGTGCAGGGCAGTAAAACACACCCTCACCTCTGCACTGGGAAACCTCTCATGAACCCTTTCTGAACCATGCAGGAATTTAAAGAACCTCGCCCTCTGGCCTGTACACTGACTGTACTGTAATGGGAATTGATTGAAAAGCTTTGCTCTTGCTGAAAACTTCGACTGAGTGATGGGTCAGTAAACTGTGTGGCTGACAGTCATATACAGTGTCAAAATGGTCATCTCCGGTATGTAGTCATTTAGCCAGATGTGACACATTTAGATCACCCAGATGTCAACTGATGCACATTGTCTTTGGTAAATAATTACAGTAGATGAAGGTCAGGAGGCAGAGGCTGCAGTTAGGTGCACTATGCCAGCTATAATCAAGCCTTGCCACTTTACTTGTGATTACATTCAACATGTTTTAAGATTATAATCTCATAAATGAAAATGATAAATGGTTGTATATACTTGACATTGTGAACCTCCTGAGCTATTCTTCTTATTCCTCCTCCTTGTTTTGAAAACAAGTACCGCCTTCCATCCCAACATGGGTTCATGACACCACATTACATTTAAGAAATTACAGTAATATCTTTATTCAGCAGCATAGTATTAAACCTCTCTAAACTCGTCTGAATCCTAGATCCACTATCAGTCAGGTATAACGTCGCTTTAAGTTGTTGCAAACATCAATATACTGTAAATAGACTTCACATTGTTAAATCAAGACTCTCAGGCTGGGTGTGTGGAGTTAGTTTTAAATTCCTGTTCATTCACATACTGTTGGCATGATTGAAAAGCCAAATGCCTGTTCAGGAAGAGCGTCATGCAAATGTTTCCTCTCTCTGCAGCGAGTTCCAGTGGTTGTCCCGGCTTCCTGTCACAGGTGAACTTGACGACGCCACCCTGAGGCAGATGGCGGAGCCCCGCTGTGGGGTGTCGGATGAGGGCAGCCAGCAGATCTGGGCTCAGAGAGTGAACGCCATCTTTACTGGAAAAAGGGCTGCTGCAGGGCGACCTCAGAGCCGCAGGAAGCGCTCTGCTGCACAAGGTACTGTGCGTTATGTGTACTTTCATGAGACACAATGTTAATATGTGTTTTTGAGTTTGTGCATGAGAGTATAAGAGAGAAACTGATATGATTCGTTACCTTGTGAGTGGAGTTTTTGTGTGTCCTGTTGTGGAGAGTCATAAAGAGACAACAATTCGCTGGGAGTGTCCACCTTCCTAAACTGAAGCACCAAACAGAGTCAGGGGTGTAATTAACGGTGGTGTCTGATGTTGCACACGTCAGCCTGGAGGATTCCTGCTTTTAGTTGCAATTACACAAGTCCCTGTATCTTTCACGTCATCTTTACTGGGTTATTTTAACCTCAAGTTTGCACAGAAACATTTTTTGGTTGAGGAGTTACCTGCTCTTCTGTGGGTTGAGTATGTTTGAGGATCCCATTGAACCCACTGGATAGTGTTTGTAAAATGATTTGGAAGATGTCAGGGTTTCCCCGAACAACGGTAGTATATCCCGCAACTCCAGTTTCCAGTTTCTCTTTGAGCAATTTCCTCTATAAAGTTTTAATTTCAAATTCTGTCCTCGCAAATACTACAGATGTTTTATGTTTTGACCAGTGCTGTCACTTTGATTGTGTAGTTTGATTGTTCCCTAAAAATTTCTTTAGAAAATCACAGGGTCTCTTATTGGAGATTATCCTCATTTTCTAATCTAATGAGCACAGTAATAAAAGCATTCACTGGTGAGGAGATTGCTGCAATTTGAACTGCAGGATTTAAAGTGTTTAGCGGTGGTTAAGAGTGCAGCTGAGCACTCCAAATTTCTTGCAGACTACATGAAGTAATTGAGCACAAGGTCCTGCCCTCCCAGTTTAGGGTGCTTTACAGAAAATCTCTGAGAATTAGGTGAGGTGTAATTTCTGACCTTGTATGGGAGATGTTGAATGGGCAAAATCTCATAACCATAATGAACTTTTCTGCCAGGGTTTTCAGATGGGGTTGATAAATCCATGTGGCCCCAGTCTTGCTTTGATTAGCACGAATATGTGTGTGTGTTTTCAAGTATACTTCCATTGGATTATTACCTCCTCCAAGACTCTGTACTTACACACAGTGGACCAAAGTGGTGGACCGACCAACACTGTCACCCTTAGAGCCACCATGCTGCTATAGTGTGGCTAAAAACCACTCAACAGATTTCAATGAAACCCTGTGAAAAGTGAGACCACAGTGCAGGTAAAAAAGTGACTAGTTTTTGCTGTAGATCTGAATCCATTTGCTTCCTACTGTGGTTTTATAAGGAGACTAATAGCACTATGTGTAAATGCCTGTTATGCCCTATGTTTTTGTGTCTTTAGTCCCTGCTGTCTTTTCTCTGCTGCTGTCATTTCTCTGCTTGTGCCTCCAGCCTCATGGTGTGTGTGAAGCCTCTACATTCCTTCCTGTCACTGACGAGGTTGGCTAATGTTCAGGGAATGCAGCGGTGGCTGATGTTTGCTGCTGCCTCTTCATGTCAGTACCTGACATGCTCCTTCTGGTAAACACATCCATAACTGACTGACTGGATTACGCTGTTTGCCAAGCCGGCTGACTATCTCAATGGCCAGATATCTCTACTGGCTGAATGAGTGGATATCTTGCTGGGTGACTGACTGCTTGGCAGGATTACAGCCTGATCTGGTGTAAGAAAACAACTCTGTCATTATTTTAGTCCCAGACATGACTCACGTAACAGGCAGCAGTATTATTTCAGAGTGGCGTTAATGGCGGATACTTTTACACCCTCTGGTCAAACCTCTCACAGAGCTGGCTTCAGATATCCACTGATGTAGTTGAGCAGTGTAATAACATAATTGTCAGTAGCAGTCCTGTACTGCTGTGTAACCACCACTTTGAACATCACGCTGCATTGTCCTCCTGAAGCAGCAGATATGTTTCTGCCTGTGGCTAGAAGAATGATCGCTGGAAAAGTTTCATGTTTGTATCAGACATTTAGTCGAAGAGAGTCAACCTTGGTAAAATGCCAATAAAACCTGCATTTTTTCTGGTTAACTATTAAATACTCAGCACACCGGGCGCAGTAACAACTGATTTGAAAGCCTCAGTTATTTTTAGCCATGTTCTGGATGGCAGTGTTGGTCAGTCGGTTCAGCACTTCGGTCCAGACCAAAAAAAGCAGCTAATGTGCTATTATGTAGGAGGGAGCTGTTAATATGTGAATGCATCATTGGAAGGTACTTGAAGATACTTAAGGTTATCGGTCCGACCGCCTGTATTGTTTACCACTTTTCTCTAGCGGGTGAGGATGCATGTACCAAGCCGAACCATCCACGGCTTCAACTTAATGCTTCACTGTTTGAGCTGTTTGACCTTGACGGCTGACACCGGCTGCTAAATGAAGCTGCAGCAACATGCAGATGAGTCAGGCGCGTTGCCTGTTTATTCACTCACAGCTGTGGTGCGATGTGATTTTGTTTAGTGTTAGCATGGCTGCCTCTGAGCCTCCTGTAAACTATAAACAGACCTTGAGTTGTGGTAGAATCTGACGTTCATTGCAACTGATATTTGCAGAGCTGACATTCCACCGCCCCTGTCCAAGATAAGTGTTATAAGTGCGATAGGTAGGTGTGTGTGTGTGTGTGTTTTTTAGAGGTGTGCCCTTACGGATCTACACCCTGCCATTTAAACTGTTCACCACTTTGTTGCCATTTTGCAACATACTGTACCATTTAGTATAATTTACCCTTTTTCAGCAGCATGTGCATATAACGGAGTTCAGTGGCTTTGAACAATTAGTCGATTAGATGACCAACAGAAACTTAGAAATGCCTAAAATCCTTAGTTCCAGTTTCTAAAAATGTCACAACATGGTGCCTTTCACTGTTTCATATAATTTTAGATTAAATGTCTTCGAGTGTTAGACTGTTGGCCAGACAAAAAGAGCCATGTGATGATTTTAACTTGAGCCCTGATGGTCATTTTTAGCCACAACTAACTGCTTGGCTCCAGGGATCACAATGTTGGTCTGTGAGTCTCTCCACCACTTCAGTCCAGACTGAAATGTCTCGACAAATATTGGATGGATTGCCATGAAATTCAGTTCAGCCCTTTAGGATTCCCTCACGATGAATTGTAACTTTGGTGATCCTGTAGTTTTTCATCTCATCATCAGGTTGAAGTGCAGTAGAGTACAATACACCGTCACAGCTCTGCTAGCGGACTGGTAACCTTGTTCATGATTTTCTTACATTATTTAGGCCAACTAATTAATCAATGAATCAATTAGTCAGTAATGACATATCTGCTGTATCAGTGACACATCACCTATCTGCCGGTATTTCTGTCCTTACTTTCCTCTTTGTGAATGAAACTTTAAATCTGTCACACAGAGACATCAGTCAAAGTAGACTTTGCAGACAGAGCCATCTTTGTGTGTGTGTGTGTGTGTGTGTGTGTGTGTGTGTGTGTGTGTGACAAACAGCCTCCTCGACACCAGCAACAAACAAAATCTCCCTGCACCTCCACAAACAATAACTTAAGCTATCAGATGATCTCAGTCACTTCCTAATGTCTGTGATAACCCACCCTCCTACACTGCTGCTATAGAGGGCATCATGTTAATTGCTTCCATAAGGGAAGTCGTGGAATGTCTTGTGTATCGGACTTCCTGGCTTCCCCGACCGTCCTCTGGGACCTCTTACTCTGCGGCGGTCTGGCATGGAGAGAAGGCGCCTTAGCTCTGCTGAGAATTCAGATTTACACACATCATGTGGCAACAGGCTTAAGTATTATAGTATAGTTCATCTGGGAATGAAAAATGGAGCTGGGTTGGAAAAAGCGCAGGACCGTGTTCAAGTGCCGCACTGACTTCAGTGTTTTGACATACTGAGAACCTGCTCAAGTGGTAAATCATGTTTAAAACTCAGACTTTTACTGGAAAATGCAGGTTGTGATTGTTACTTTTGTGTACCTTTCTTGAGTGAATGTAAATCAATAGGACGACTGTTATTCCCTCAAATACAGTTAAAGTGTTTGAGGCCCCAGGTGCTTCCACTCCTAATAACCCTGCAAACTTTGCAACAAAAATGCTATGGATCAAATTATATAACGGCTGCTGAAGCACAAATTCTGTTTGTGTGTTTACTCACAAAGAAACACACTCATGTCACTCCCAAACCCATGTCTTAATGGCTCCAGATACTCAGATATTTTCCTGTCTCCAGGGTGTATTGAGGTCTCTTGGTAATTCGCAGTATGTAGTGCGTACCTCTTGTTTATCGCTCTCATCTTTCACACGGCTCTTTGCTTCGTATTTTTTTTAACCGGCATCAAAATTGCTCAAATTTGAAACACAAACGCAGTCCACAAGTGCAGTCCGTACGGGGGCTGTGGGACTGAGCAGGGGTGTGTAACGCAGGCATGTGTGCAGACCTCCCACTCACATTTGGCCTCCACGTTGGGACACACATACATCGACTGCATTTTTAAATATTTTGACAACTGTAAGTGTGCGTGATTTATGTCACTGCTTTCTAGTTACGCCTCAAAAGTGAAGCTATGTGTGAATCCATAAAGTCCTTGTGGCAAGTCATCACAAGTGTGACTGCATCAATACTACTTCCATTGAATTTTCATTGTAGCACTCATTCTGTATCTCACCTTCTTAAACTGACCGGTCGTTTTTTTTCTTTCATGACTTTCCTGTCTCATGTTATTTGATATTTTCTCTTACTTGATATTTTCAAGTAAAATGAGTTGGCTGACATTGGCAGCACAATACTACAAGAAATGGTTTTATATAATGTTTCACATATAGGCACACACACTATATATATTCCATTCTTCCAGTGTTTCGCATATTGTTTATATTGTGGTATTAAGGTAAAGCACTAGAAGTATATTCAGGATCTTGCCCGTCAACATCTACTCTAAATATTTTCATCATCTCTTTAGCACTCTCTTGCCATATGGGAAAACTTTTTTCCAACACATTGGACAGAGCAATCTTGAATTAAGAAATGTTGGATGTTTTGCAGGGACGATTCTCAGATGGGTTTACTCTAAACACAGTCTGAACATGTTTTTATCAGCTCTTACAACCAGCTCTGTCCACTCACCCACTGGACTTGAGTGAGTGTCCAGCTGCCTCTCCTTAAAGGTCCACATTATCTAATGATTGTTTCCTGCGAGGCAGCCTCTCTGTCTGCTTGTTGTGGAGGTGTGCTGCATGGTTTACAGCTTGTGTGTGTTTGCTTTGTTTACAGATTGCTACATTGCGTAAACCTTTGTATATATAATGAGGTTGAATGGCTGAATCTAAACCCCCCCACCTTATCCCTGAACAAATGTGAGATTCTGAAGTTTGAGACACATGTAATTATGTCTAAGCTGAGAAACCACACACGCGTGTTGAAGTAAACTGTTTAGACAAGCATGTACTCAGAGTGCTTGTTAGTTTACCCAGCTGTGTGCTAACATGGTTAACATCCTATCATTTTGGCTCAGCCTGTTGGATGTGATGAGGCCCTACATCAAAACATCACGGGTGAACATGGGATGTCAGGCATCTGAATTTATAACACAAGATTTAAACGCATTTAGCTACTCCAGTGGATATAACAGTTACAACTGTTTGGAGAACTGTTTTGCAAATAGAGTGACCAGTGTTGTACAAATGATGATAACACTGTAAAAGTTAACTAAACAAAGCCAATATAAATACCAAGCATCCATTCAAAAAGGCATAACCTCATAAAGAAAGAAAACGGCCAGATTAGTTGAATGAAAATAAATTCAGATTTTTGGTCAGTTAGTTTCCAGATTATTATTTATTAGTTTATTTGTAGGGTGGCAAAAAAATGCACTACTTTCCAGAGTCTAGACTACAACTTAAAATTGTTTCTTTTGACCAAAGATATTCAGTTAAGTGTGGCATTAAAACAAAAAAAGACCCCAAAACTGGGTAGTGTGTGACAGATGTGTTCCCAGTAACTGGAATGTTAAAATCCTGCTTGCTTACCTGTCTTTGATGGGCTGGTTTTAAGTCATTTATTTCAGGCCGGTGTTTAACTTCATTGATAAAGGTTATTCAATCAACAGAATAAAAAATTGCAAAAAAATTCCCTCTTTGTGCTTCTGCACCTCTGCCATGGCTCATATTATCTTCAGCTCAGTGTTTGGAGGAGTGAGCATTTTGTCTTTTGGAAGATTTGCAGCCCTGAGTTTTATTCGTGTGCGTCTGCTCTGTGATCAGTGACAGTGAAACCAGGTGAGCGTCATCCGCTCGTTAGATCAGTGAGTGACTGAGCAGCACTGAGATGCAGGAGGAAGGTAAAAGAGTTCTCAAGTCAATGACATTATATTAAAGTTGATTTACTTACCACAGATATATTTTTTTACTGCCATGATTCATGTTTAGTTCATTATTCTGTGTTGTTTGGGACCTTTGTATCAGTCTAGCCCACCCCTGGGTGACGTGAGCAGATGGTAGGTTCCCGTTAGATGAGGCTGGAAGGTAAAAGGCCAGTCAGTGGTTTGTGTTTTGTTAAAATGTTTGTTAATAATAAACACCTCATTTTTATTGCATAGACTCCTGCCTACAGTTCTGCTTTTCAAAGTTATCCAGTGCTGACCAACATTAACTGCTCTTGATATGGTGGAGCAGCACTACACAGAAAAATATAATCATTCCCTTAAATGTAAAACTACATTGTGCAGTTCAAAATGAAAATATCAATGAGAGGAAAATGTAGAAGTGGTGGTCATGAATGTTTCAGTTTCTCTTCCATTCTTCTTCCATGGATTTGTTAATTTATACCTATTTATAATTTTTGTCCAATGTCCATATCTCTGACAGAGAAGAAATGCCACATACCATGGAAATATTTAATAACAATGTGAAATAACAATTTGTGTTGTTTTTTGATATTATAGACTGTGTTTTGCAGAGGAGAAGTTGAACTATTCTTGCTCACAGGAACACTGCCAGGGTTTTTGTTTTGGTTATCTGGTGAATTGAGCTTATCTGCAGTTGCACTGGCTGTAAGTTTGTGATGAATACATACCTGCACGTCTCATATCTCTGTTCCTCTTTCCCTTCTCTCTCTGTGGGTGATCTCCAGCTGAGAAGTGGTACAAACGTCACCTGACCTACCAGATAGTGAACTGGCCTCGCCATCTGTCTCTGGGTTCTGTGCGGCTGGCAGTGCGTGCAGCTTTCCAGCTGTGGAGCAATGTGTCGGGCCTGGTCTTTCAGGAGGCCCCTGAAGGACCCGCAGACATCCGGCTGGCCTTTTACGAGGGAGACCACAATGACGGGGCCAGCAATGCATTTGATGGACCAGGTCAGGGTCAGACACACACTGACTCTCGTCGTCACAGATCTATCTATCCAATCATATCTGAGCCCTGGCTTTCCAACTTAATGAGATAACATGCACATCAGATATCTGATCGCAGGATGGGTTCGTTAGAGAGAGAGAGAGAGTGTGTGTGTGTGTGTGCGTGCGTGTGTGCTCGTGGGCATGCATGGTTGTTGTGTGTATTGTGATCTTGTGTATGCTATTTGTTCTCAGGTCTCTCTTACAAAAGAGATCTTAATCCCTGATTACTGTGAATGATGTATGTGAATGTGTAAAAGATGTACTGTATATATCAGTCATGCTGATTTGGAATTAATTAAAGGGAAGTGTATCAGTTAAATACTGTTTCTACTTTCCCTCTAATTAATACCAAATTACATAGGTAATTTTAAAGCCACTTCTAGACACTAGTCGGAAATTACAGGCCTGTACAATAAAGTGTTACCCAGTTACTAAACTAAACAATGAAAACCAATAAAACAGGGTGTAACTGTACAACACAGGAGTCTGAATCGAGACATCATTTGACTTTCATTTGTCATCATCAGATGTGACTGCTGAAATATAAAAGTTACTCTGATATTATGTGACATGTTTCCTCTTACTTCCTCTGCTCTGACCCTCAGGAGGAACTCTGGCTCACGCCTTCCTGCCTCGCCGGGGCGAAGCTCACTTCGACATGGCGGAGAGGTGGACACTCAACGGACACAAAGGACACAACCTGTTCATGGTGACCGCCCACGAGATTGGACACACTCTGGGACTGGAGCACTCCCCGGTCCGTAACGCTCTGATGTCGCCGTACTACAGGAAGCTCGGACGCAGCCTGGTGCTGAGCTGGGACGACATCATCGCAGTGCAGCAGCTGTACGGTGAGAGGATGGTACTTTTTGTGGTGATTTATTCAACACCCATGGATCTTGTTTGTGGGTTTCATGTTACAAACTCATGTTGTCTGCACTTGTACAGTTTAAATTCTTTTCAAAATGAAGCTCAACAGCTACTCAAGTGAACTGTTTTCTTTCTTAAATGGAAAGTGTGTGGTCCCAAGGTCAGGGGAAGTGTTAAACATGGCACCTTCACTGAACACACAAAGATGTTTTGTCCTTTAAAGTTTGAGGGGTTGGAAAAAAAAAAAACTTTTTAGTGGACAGATGACAAATGTCTCACTGTCTGGCCTCAGGGCTGCTTAGTTAAAGATGGTGAAATGAGGCTGTGGTTTAGACTGAACTATTATTTGAATACATAGAACCAATTACATGAATTACTGACTTGTTATGAAACCAGACTGTCTTTGAAGAAACACAGAAGTAGAGTCATTTTTGCTCTGTGGCCCATTAAATCGGGAGTCATGGCACTGAGCTGTGAAACGGCCTGAGAGGCAGCCCTGAAGGCCACCAGCTGCAAACACAGAATGAGAAGAAGCAGAATAGCCAAGCCTGTTGAGAGCTCCAGAAAGTCATTCAAACCTGGACAAAAACTAGAAATAAAAATTGATCCAGAAAGCCCATCAGTATCTTCCTGGCTGTATGCATTTGTACATTTAAGTGAGCAACACATTCTAGTGAAATGAAGCTAAACACCTACGAATGTGATACGAAAGAGATTAACTGAAAGACGTCATTTAGAACAGCAAGACAAAGAACAGACAACATTCTGCAGACACAAACAATCAAATCTTCATCACAAAGAGCTCAAACAACATCCTGCCTTTGTGTTTTTAGTCTTTAACAGCAGGAAGAGTCTGTTCTATCAGTTTCAGTTCTGTAGCTGCTGGGAGACGTAGGTTTGGACATGAGGGCGGCAGAGGTGGTGTGAACGTCAAAACAACACTCACTCTCTCTCTCTCTCACACACACACACACACACACACACACACACACACACACACACACACACACACTCTCTCACTCAGTGGCTTATTTTCTATTTTATTATCAGCTGTACTACACACACTGTTTGCCTGGGAGTTTTGTCTGCTCTGCTGTGATAGATTACTGGTGCTGGTGCAGAGAGTGGGAGCATTACATACATGTTCTGTGTATGACAAATGTAAAGTTTCTGTTTACTGTGAGTGTGTCATCCTGGCATGTGTTAGGCAGGTTTCCACATGTGCCTCTTTGGAGAGTTCTCTTATGTGTTTTTTTTTTTTTCTTGCTGCTAAGAAACTGATTTGAGCCACATTTGCACGAGAACATGTCGTCTTAACTTGTTTGCACCAAAAGCAGCTTGTTAACCACCTGACATCCTCTGATGATGGTGCAGTGCTTTGAATCTACAAGATGCGACCACAATGCATGAAGGGCTTTTCCCTGCTTTGACCCTGAAACGCAGGTGTAAAGCAGCTGCAAAGGGCCAGCGCCTTCTCAAGGAATGTTTCCATGGCTGCAGGACAGTCTCACAATCATTTGGATAATTCAGGTCGAAACCTGAGATTCAGCTCAAACAGAAGCGTGCAGATGGGCCACATCCAGATGCTGGCATTTTCTGTTTAATATCTGAAGAATGTCCCATCTGCTCTG
The DNA here is from genome assembly GCF_002814215.2 of Seriola lalandi dorsalis. Classification (NCBI taxonomy): domain Eukaryota; kingdom Metazoa; phylum Chordata; class Actinopteri; order Carangiformes; family Carangidae; genus Seriola; species Seriola lalandi. The sequence goes on from NW_019524866.1 coordinate 77,975, forward strand.
CCTCTGGAGGTATCCTGGCCTCAGCTTCCTAAAATGGTATTTGCCAGCCCTTTCTCCCCAGAGCCTCCTTTATCACTCTGGATTTAAAAAACAAAAACAAAACAGCAACTGACCACTCTGCTGGCAAAGGCACATCGCTTTGATTTATAATGTGACCATAGATACTGCAATTAAAGAAACTGACACTACCAGGCAGGAGTTAAATAGATTTGTGTTTAGTTATTCATAGAGCTGCTTGTGGTTTGTTTTTACACTGCAAGCTGAACCTGGGAACATTTGCTTATCAGTCTTCAAAGAAAGAATCCAAGACGGCTCACTCTTCTTTTTATCGCTTAACAAAAAGTTCTTCCAGGATTCTTTAGCTGGCGCTCAGGTCGAGTTTAGCAATGTGCAACATGCTTTTCTTTACAGTAGGGAGTAGTAGTTTCTGTGGACTGCAGCTGCTCCCACGTAAACATCAAACCGCTCCACAGGCAGATATGGACAAGAACTGCAACTGACAGGACTGCAGGCGCTATGAAATTGCTTGTGTGTCTGTGTATGTGTGTGTGTG
>NW_019524866.1:78547-91953 GCF_002814215.2 Seriola lalandi dorsalis
GTGGGGGTGTGTGGGGGTGTGTGTGTGTGTGTGTGTGTGGGGGGGGGTTGTGTGGGGGTGTGTGTGTTGGTGGGTGTGAGACAACCATGCTTGGTGTTGGCATTGTGATGTGATGGGAAGCAGATGTGAGGCAGCCTGAATATGTCAGTCTCCAGAGGTGATCTGGATCTGATTTGCTCTGTGACAAGACACATGAAAACACATAAAGCATCATACATTCAAGAAGACGCATGAGGTGTTTCTGTCTTATGAGACAATGTATGTACAGAGTATATAGTGTGGTGGAGTGAAGTATTCAGATCCTTAAGTAAAAGTAACAACACCACACTGTAAAAACACCCCAGTTCAAGTTCTTCAAAATGTTACTCAGGTGAAAGTAGATATGTATTATTAGCAAAATGTATTTAGAGTATCGATGGTAAAAGTACTCGGTGCAGAAAATGACCCCTGTGAGTGTTATGGTATAGTGTTAAATCTCATATTATTGGATTATTATAATTACTAATACTTTCATGCCGAAGTAGCATTTTACTTTTGTAGTTGGTTTAGTTGGAGCTAATTTGAACAACTGTATAAACTGTTACACAGTTTGATCTGCACCAGTGTATTTTAAAGTACAGCACTTGAGTAAACGTACTTAGTTACTTTACGCTGAAAATTCACAGTAAAGATGAAGAACAGGAATAATATTTAACTAAACTCTAATGATAGGTTCAGAAAGGAAATAACTTATCTTTCACACAAAATATTATGTTGCACACATCGTCCATTACAGCTGCTTCAAACCTTAATACTCATCACTGACTTAATTTCCTCTGTCTTGTAGTTCCAGCACAACAAGTACATATAGATCCCACTGTGTGTGACTGTATATCAAAGACAGCAGCAGAAAGAAACTATTATTCAAGTACTACCCTTGAATAATATTTTGAGGTACTTGTGAGGTACTTTATTCCACAGCTAGTTACTAGTTACTTTGCAGGTTCAGATTTTGTACATACAAAACATATGATCATCTCCAAACCATATGTACATTTTTTAACATTTACTGCACCTGGATCAGCTGCAAGATTTAAGATTTAAATTCTGCAAACACAAGAATTTCCCAAAGAATAACTGCTGAAACTAGTACTTTAAATACTGTAAGTACATTTTGGTAGTAATACTCACATACTTTCACTTAACTGCAAGATCTGAATACCTTTTCCTTCACTGATGAATTTAAACAGGGAATAAGGAGAGAGGTTTTAGGCGTGCAGCTCTTATCTTACCACACTGCTCGTATACTCTCACACACACACACACACACACACACACACACACACACACACACACACACACACACACACACACACATTATGTGCAGCTGTCCATGTGTTATCCACTGTGGTTTGTATATCTATTTTTCCTGCAGTCTTCCTCCTGTTCTTGGGTGTGCTGATTTTATCCACCTCCTACACAAATGTTTGTTCAGCTCCTTGCAAACAAAGTGGCTGTAATCATGTCTAAAGCACAATCATTTACTCTTATGCTTTGGTATGTCGCGCTCTTCTTTTTGTTCTGCTGTGGCTGTTCTTTATTCTTTTGATCTCATGTGCCTGGAGTCTGCACTTTGAGGTTTCACAGGCCAAAAAAAAAGAATCAGTGGCTTGTTGTTGTTTTGGTGCAAAAAATTCAATAAGTTTAATGTTCCAGTCTGTGCTCTCTCTGAATCCTTTGTTTATTTCCTGTGCAGTATGTCGTCATCCATCAGTATACATCAACCCAGCCACATCCTGTGACAGACAATTTAAATGTAAACATTATCTGAATCCTGCTTTGGGAGAAGTCTCCACTGTTTGTCTTTCAATTTGTTCCTGCTGCTGCCCAATTTAGAAAATACTTAAATTGCTTTTGGCATGCATGAGAAATTAGACTGGTCTCTAACACACTGTCCTCAGAGTTTTGTTTGGTTATTGTGAGTTTCAAATAGCAGTCTCTGAATAACTTAATTATTATGGGTAATAATAACAGTGACAATGGCAGTAAATGGATTCATCTTTCACGGCCTTGTCTGATGCCTTTTAGTTCATTGTTTTGTTGCTTTGTTTTTGCCCTCAGGTAAGCCGTCAGGTGACCGCCCTGTGAGGTTGCCAGGTCAGGTTTTGCACGCCACGCTGCAGGAGTGGGAGACCACAGAGCTGAAGACCACAGGCCAGCCTCTCTACTGCCAGGGCATCTTTGATGCCATCACAATGGGTGAGGTCCAATTGAAGTATTGTTTGAAAAGAAACAGCCAGTCACATCTGACTGACAAACCTAAATCCTGCAGAGACACGAGGGAATCCTGTTATCATATTCATCTTTTTAAAACTGGTGGACAAACGCAATTAATGTATTTTGTCAGCTGAACTGTAAAATTACTTGAATTGAAACAAAATGATAAAGAGAGCATGCTGAGGAATATGAGATGCAGTTGAGACCTCTGTAAAAAGCTAACAGGTTAAGATTAGTTTGTGACACTGCTATTGCCAAGATCAAGAATGAACTTTCTTTGACGTGGTACATGTATTTACTCTTGTGCTTTTTGTGTGTGTGTATCCAGACCAGAATAACACCGTGCTGGTGTTTCGGGGCAGTATGTACTGGACAGTATCAGCTGAAGGCAGAGTGAGCGGCCCGCTGCCTCTCCGTCAGCGCTGGTCTGACCTCCCTCCGGCCATCGAGGCTGCTACCTTCTCCCCACTGGACTCCAAGTGGTATTTTTTTAAAGGTGCTGCTTCACTGAGCTCATTAAAGTGACTCACACTTCCTTTTAAAGACATTCTCTAACCTAATGGCCAACTTCATACATCTGTTAAAGCCCCAAAATAGATTCTATTGTGCCTTTTCAAATAGGAAAGCTAGGAAAGAGCTATTTATAGACACTATACTGCACTTAAGCCTCAGCTGTAGTAGTTTCACCTTTGTGCTAGAGGCTAATAATGTGTTTGAAGTTATTGCCAAGTTTAACTTTGATGCCAAAAACCTGACGTTATCTCAATTCACTTATCTGTGAAATGCAAAAGAGTTTTGTGTAAAATGCAGACGCTCTGCTAAGACTCCATAAATCATCGCTACCCTTCTCTGTCCTTTGTTGTCTGAGAACTGAAAGAGACACTGCTGACACTTTGTCGTAAGTAGCAGGCTGCATTTCCTCGAAACACTGACCCTCAAAATATTTCTTTCCAAGGTTCTTTGGATAAAGGAGCATGATAAAATTACTAACTGTCAAATCTTAGTTTTAAAAGAGCAGATCTTATTGTATCTCTATATCTTCATAGATATCTTAGTATCTTAAACAGCAAGTGGCAGAGTGAATTTGGGCTGTGAGTGTTATTTGAAGTACAGCATGAATTTGTGGAGATCTTTGGTGTAATGTTTAATTGTTGACTCTGTCACCACTTTCAGTTTTGGCTTTTTGTAAATCCTCCTCCTCTCCTGCTCTGCAGGGAAGCGGATGTGGCGCTACAAGGACAGTGTGCTGGACCCCGGCTTCCCCAGGAAGAGCAGTGATTTGGGGCTGCCTCGCCACCCTGACTGTGCCTTCTTTTACACCCCTCTGGGTCACATGGTCCTCTTCAAGGGCTCCCGCTACTCTGTGCTTAATCTCAAAACACTGCGCCAAGAGCCCTACTACCCCCGCAGGCTGACAGACTGGACTGGGGTACCACAGGGCACCAATGGGGTGCTGACCCGTCCAGGCGGACGCCTGTACTTGTTCAGAGAACAGCGCTTCTGGACTTTTGACCCAGTCAAGGTGCGAGTCACCAGAGAGGGTCAGTGGGCTAAGGATCTGAGCTGGACCGGTTGTAGAAACACTCTGCAGAGCAACAACATTCTTTGACCAGCAGATGGAGCTGTAAGCTTGAGGTAAAGTGCAATTTGTTGATGTATACTGTAATACAGAGGTGCTACAACCCACATTGAGTTTATATGCTGCAAAAGTCTCCTGGCTCAAAAACTCCTTCCATGTATGGACTTACAGACACAAGCCCACTTGGTTTATACATTTTGAAGCATATACAGTATTTATACTGCAGAGCAATTAATCTTACTGTATATGGATGTGCAATTATAGCCTTTTTAATAATGTTTACACAATAATAGGACTGTGCACTCTAAATGGACCGGACCAAGAACTGTGGTTAAGTGGGGACAATATTACCATTACCATTTCTCTTGTAGTATTTGCACACTGACAGAGAAACAACAAGATTTGTGTTTTTATCATCTTGTCCACTAACATATGTAAGATATTATATAAATAACTATTACTTATGTTGGGCTGTGATTGTGCTTCGCTCCTAATGGCTTGCTAAGGTAGAAGGCCTAAATGTTTAACACTGATACCCACTGAGATCCAACTGTTTGGAAAATATGACGAGTACATCATTAAGTGTGTAGATGAATTGTAGAAGAGCAGTACAAGTTGGTGAGTTGTCAAGTGTGATGATAGATGGATGGTGGATGTTATCACAAAGCTGACAGCTGTGCCAACAACAGTGTGATGCATATTAAGAAACTGTTGTAGAGAAAAAAGAATTCTGCTATAACCATGAATGTTTCCACATTCAACCAACGATGAAATTCTGTCTGGTTTGGTCTTGAGCGCCAAACAGTAGCAGTGTGACAACAGTGTGATTATGCATTTTTGGAAACATCCAGCATTCACATCTGAGCTTTTCATCCTACCAGAACATTATCTTTTGGTGTTTGATTTTTACATCACACTTCATCTGGTTCATCACTGTCAGAACACACACTTAACTGATAATTTGACAACAACAGAAAGCTGTTTTATTCAACTGTCTTTTAATACTAAGCCTTAAGACATTTCTCTACATCACTGAACAGTTTAGACACTAAAGAGCCTCATAGTTGATACTTCCTGACTAAGCCTTTTTTTCCAGTAACACCCATTAACAGTATACATCTTTGAGCTGCCCTGAACATCCACAGTGTCCTGTTGACCAGCTCATATTGTATAACCTTGAATCATATGCATTTGATCCAGCACTGGCCACAATCCACATGTAACACAAATGATCATTAGATTGAGTTTCACCTGTAGTAGGTGAGATTTAAAGTTTAAGTCAACAGGAAAAGGTGTAAAATAATTGTAGAACAGACTAGTATGACCTGAGTCGTGAGAAATTAATAGATTTTTTTCCTCAACTAATACAACATTATCTTTTATCAGACTTATCAGTCTCTAGACAGCTATAATCAATACAATGATCATGTCCACTGTGCAAAATGTGGGTTTGACTACAATTAGTTGTACCTGATCAGTCCAATACATGATGGACTTGCGGATCTCTCATTTTACTGTGGCCTTAGTAATTAACATTTCTGAGGTCTCAGGCTGAGGATACATTTGAGACACCTTACATTAGAATAGTAAATATATCCAAATGTTTTCTTTGATTATTTATTTAGAAAATCCTGTTAACACTAGGCTATCAGAGGAAAAAAAATATCTGAGAAAATTCAATAGTCTTCAATACAGTAATTTGGCCAAGTCTAATTCACCACTTCTACATTTCAACACACAAATTCTAGAACAAGGATAATTTGAAGTGCATTAAAACAAATGTAATAAAAAGCCACTAGGCTATACTTTTACTATGTAAAGCCTGGTTTCAGATCTGTAACACAGACTGACCATGCTGCACTGTGAAGAGTAATCAGATCTCTAATCACGATCAACAGCAACATCAAAGTGTTTCACGCTGAGATCATCTTCATCTGTTTCAAAAGCAATCTGAAAATAAGACATTAGTTTTTCTAGCTGAGTAATGTGACAGAAACCTAGACTGGCATTAGTACCACATACAAAACCTTACCTTCACGTTTGCTATTCACAGGGCTACAAATTAGCAAAATATCTGTACAAATCATTAGTTTGATCTCAACATTATAAAGGTAATTTGGACATTCAACAATGTTATTACCTGCACTGTCTTACACAGCACTCACCTTGTGCTGCTCTTTTAACACATCTGTTAGAGTAGGATGTGGACAGTTATTCGGCTACTGTACATTTTGGAAATTTATTGGACTAGTCAAACCATTTTAAGAATTTATACTCCAAGACACTTTTGAGTGGAAAGTGTCTCCTGCAGCTGAACTTTGGTTTCCTCTATGTTCCAGAGCACTGCTCTTTTGTCAAACTACACATCCTCCTGTTTGACTTCAGATCCTCGTTAGAGGGTTTCTCATCTTCTCCATGTGATATGTTTTTAATTGCAATGTGATTATTACCACAGCATGTGGCACAGCAGCAGGAGTTTAGATGAAGAACTCATCCACTCCCTCCTCGTTTGTGCGTGCTGATAGCAGCTCAGCAGTAGTCCTATTCTCTACCACAGGCCCTTTGGAGGGGCTCTGTCCTACTGCCACAGTTCTGCTGCCACAGCCTTCCTTGGCTCCATCCGTATAACCAGCAGAGCCCCACGTCCTGGAGGGGCCCCGAGGGTGTGTGTGTGTCCGTGGCAGACACTCACTCAACTCCTTGGCCAGACTCTCGACGGCTGAAGCCCCAACGGCTGCAGGTCTCTCAGAGTGGAAAGTCATCAAAAGGTCTATGGAGGAAGAGCGAGTAATCGTTTTGGCTGCTGTGTCAGAGTGCAGTGAGACAGGGACTCCTGTGTCCACATTGGTCTCCGGCTCCTCCTCGTCCTCTTCCAGGAGGAGATGGGAGCAAGAACGGGTGATAGAGGGGCGCAGAGGAGATTCAGGGTGATTGGAGGTTGAGGGCGGGGCAGGGCTGCTGCGCTGGGATGAGTAACAGGAGCTGCCTGGAGGGGTGCTACAGCAGCTTCCTGATCCAAGGCTCTCTGCTCCACCTCCTCCTCCATGAAGCTTCTCCAGGAAGGGGTCACTGCGTGGTCTGTGACCTAGAAACAACCAACGATGTATCAAGCAGTCTCATAAAAGTGTCCAGTTAAAATGTAATGGACTCGATTGTAATTTGAGTAGTGTCAACTCAAGGTGACTGTAGAGAAAAGTTTCTCAACCTTGAAGTGAAATGGTATTTGATATATTTTTAATAAAAAATAATTGAAATGTTTAAAAATATATCATCTTGGACCTCCTTAAACGTAAATTGAAAAATGCTGTTTCCACATTTACAAGATGACTTGACAGCTCTCTAACTGCTGGGGTGATGAGATCGGATTTCAGTAGGATGAAGTTAATTAAACCTTTCTGCAGAAGACACTGACCCACTTCAAACAAACTGCATGTCAATGTAGCTAAATGGCTAGTTTAACTACTTTGCCTGAAGTTTCCTATCGTTACTCATTTCAAATATTAAGACTTCACACTTAGCTGGCAAACTCTCCATGTCTCTGATTCATTTCGGCCTGTTATGATCCAGTCTTACGTACAATATCCTCCCACATACAAATGATCACTTAATACACTGGCTGTCTGTGAGCTGTGGGAAAATTTAGAAAGAATACACTCATGAGTTGAGTCAAATCATCATATTCAACTCGGTGGCCTTTGGCAGACAGCTCAGCGTGATAGTAATTTAGAGACCTGTCTCACTACCAGTGATAGTGTCCCTGTTCAGATGGATGATGCCTCAGGCTCTTGACAATGAATCTGTGACTGGAAAGTACCAACTAATACCTGCAGCAGATTTACCACCCTGAAGATACATGAGTAGAGCATCTTAACTGCGCAAACACAGTTCTTCCTTCTGTACCTACCTTGTCTATGTGTTTGCCAGGGCAAGGGAGTGGTGAGGCTGCAGGGCGACAGGCTGTGGCCCTGTCCTGAGCTCCTGAGCTGCATTCCTCGAGGGGACATGCTGGGGCAGGTCAGGGGGAAAGCACAGGTCAGAGGTCGCTGAGGTTGAGCTGGGGTTTTCACCTGCAGCACAGGAGGCGAGGGATTATGATTTCCGCCCGGACTAGAGAGATTTAAGCATGCTAAGTATCTTTGACAGAATTAACATACACGCATCTAACATATGGCTTTGAGTCTATTCTCTGAAAGACAGTAATCACATGCCTCTTTGATTTTATTATCACAGGAAGAATGACATAAGTGTTTTTTCCCCTTTCTATTGTTTAACTGATGCTTTTTTTTATCTTATGAGGTTCGTCATCTATGATTTTATCACCATCACAATAACTGAAGTATGTGTTTAAATGTTTAGGACTCTGTAAATCATGTGACAATTGTGAATCAAAAAAAAGCTTCTCCTTGATTTATTCTTCGTTAAATAACCATCAGTTAACTGTAAGGCAACACATTATCATTCCTTCATCTCGTAAACAACTGCTGCTTTCCCTCAAAAGCAAACCTGTTATTTGACTGGGGAACACAGCAGCTGCATACTGTGTACAAAATTTCCTGTTGTACAAATCACGCTCTAACTGCAGGATGCACAAAGATCCTGCCTTTTACACTCTGTATTCTGTGATCTAATTATAGAGTAAATCTTCCAGCACAGTGCTGTGTGTTTTAAAGATAATGTAGGACTTTTTATGACTGTTGCAACCACTGACAAACCTCATCATCTAGTGTGGCACAAATCAAGGAGAATCTTTTCTTTCATTCACAATTATCTCACGTTAAACGTTAAAGAGTGAGGCAAAATAAAATACACATAACAGATATCACTCATTAAGCTGCATGTAAATTAAAAGACAGTAACTGAACAATTATGTCCACAGTTATAGGAATTTTGTCATTTTGTACATTTTGTCGCATTTGACAACATTTTTTATCAAAACCTTTTCACTTTTTGGTGTCAGGTTACAATGAGGTCAGTATTGAGTTGCACTTACCTGGAAGAGAATCTTGTTTCCATCTAGGTCTTCTGTCTGCCAACGTGTATTGCTGATGGGTGTGCAGGGGTTTGGCAGCAGTGGGACCAGCTGGCCAATTTCTTCCACACTAAACTGCAGCACAGCAGAACTACATGTCTCCACTCGAACCCCTGGTGACAACTGCTTTAAAGCCAGCTGCAGGCACAACCCCGGCTCTGTGTGCGTGGGAGAAATCAGAGCAACAGGCAGAAATAAAGCAGAGCAGATCAAAACAGGATGGAATATCTTGAGGGACACTTTTAAAATGGTACAATTTTTATATTTAGAAATTTACTCTTAAACCTTTTTTAAAGATGTGATCTGACATTATCTGATTCCGCTCTGTTTCATGTTGTTCTATGCAGGTTCTATAATACAGTACAACTAATGTCTTAAAATGCTGCAGATAAAAATATAAGGATTCTGTAAAATAAACATATAGATGGACATGGCAAACAAATGATTTTGTGTCACTTTCACGCCTGTTTCCTTACGGCTGGAGAGTTTGAGATGAAAATTTATATTTTTTTATTACTATAAAATATAAGAGCTGCACCAAAAAAAAACAAGAACAAACATGAAGTTACCAGTGTGGAGGGTGAACCAGCAGAAACCAGTCTTCTGCTCCTCTGCCTGTTGCTGTAGTACTGTCTCATACAGCCGCACAGCGTCCTCATAGTTGTCATATCCACTGTACAGTGTCACACGTAGTATTTCTCCTCCACAATGCACTGGTCGAACCCCCCACACAGGCATCCCTGCACCCAAACTATAGAAGTCTCTGCTAGGCAGGAGGTAGGGCCGCACCAGGGCGTTGGCAGGGGAGCTGCTAGACGTAATGTGGATCCCTCCAGTTCGGTTGCCGCAGCTCTCGGTATGATGGTACTGCCAGGGAGGCCTTTGAAAGAAGTCCAGCACTTTGAGGATTCGTTCCTCTCCATAGGCCTCATGGAGGAAGAACGTGATGGCCAGGGAAGGGTAGCCTGAAACATTTTTGGCAAAGGTTTATTCTCAATCAACCTTAAATAAAAACAGATGCAATTCTAGAAGGGGAATCTCATAGTGGGATGGCATGTTTACACCATACACAGAATAAATGTAGTATTCAGTTAAGAGTACAACTTTTAAAGCGGTCTTTGACATGAACAGAAAGTTTAAATGGCGTACATTTCTGTGAACATGTCTTTTTTTCACATATGGAAAGTATTATTTTTCCTCTTTATGGAGAAAAATACACCTACAGGATATGCAATGAAATTAAATATACAGGCATGGTTTTGAATCCCTGCCAATGAAATACCTGAAGAAGAACAAAATGTACCTTCATTAAATGCAGAATGCACAGCAAGGATCCTTACCTGAAACAGGACAGAGGTGGGTGTAACTCCTAAATGGGGAGGCCCTCTCTGACACATGGAAGATACGGAGGCTTGGACAGAGCCAGCACAGCAGGCGATCCAAGGTGTGCTGCAGCAGCAGAGAGTCTCCAGGATTGGCCAGCAGATGCAAATTCATTAGCAGGAGCTGCTGCTGCCGCTGCGGCTTGCCCCTTCTGGTAACGAGCTCAACTGGGGCAAAACACACATACAATGTAAGAAGTTATTTTAGACAGGTGCAAACATGCGTTAAAACCAGCACAGAAATACTACCAGATGGCAAAACAAATGTCTAGATAACTAAAAGCGCACTCTATCAATTTTACACATCAAGATCTTACTATGAAATGATTTATTATATGGGGCGGGACAGTGATGCAGTGGCCGCACAGTGAGAAGGTTATGGGTTCAAACCCCAGGCATTTCTGTTTCAGTTTGCATGTTCTCCCTGTGCCTGCGTGCGCTCTCTATGGGTACTCGGGTTTGCTCCTGCAGTCCAAATACATGCACTTTAGCTTTATTGGCGACTCTAATGCCTTACTATTCTATGACATTTTTATGCCCTACTACACTTTAATATTTTTAACTCTTTACTATATTTTTAATGCCTTACTATAGAATGACTTTTAGGCCTTACTATACTATGACAATTTTTGACGTTTTTATGCCTCATTATACTATGATGTTTTTTGATGTCTTTATGCCTTACTACAGTATGACTTTTTGTGCCTTTCTATACTATGACATTTTTTGACATTTTTATGCCTTTCTATCCTATGACGTTTTTTTACATTTTTATGCCTTACTGTACTGATTTTTTTTTGATGTTTTTACGCTTTAGTATACTATGGCGTTTTTATTCCTTACTATACTATGACGTTTTTTAAATTTTTTATGCCTTCCTATACTATGACGTTTTTTGACACTTTTTGCCTTACTATATTATGATGTTTTTTGACGTGTTTTTCCCTTAGTGTACTATGACATTTTTTGACATTTTTGCCTTACTATACTATGATGTTTTTGGACATTTTTATGCCTTACTATACTATGACTTTTTTATGTTATTATGCCTAATTATACTAAGACTTTTTATGCTTTACTATCGTATAATGTTTTTTGACGTTTTTATGCCTTACTATACTAGGACATTTTTCAACATTTTTATGCCTTGGTATACTATTTATACAATTTTTGACTTTTGTACTATACTATGACATTTTATGCCTGATTAAATTATGATGTTTTAAGGCGTTTTTATGCCTCACTATACTATGATGTTTTTTGATTTTTTTTTATGCCTTACTTTACTCTGAATTTTTATTCTTTACTATAATATGACATTTGTTAAGCATTTTTAATGTCTTATTGTACTATTACATTTTATGATGTTTTTATGCCACAGTATACTATGACGTTTTTATTCCTTACTATACTATGACGTTTTTTGAATTTTTTATGCCTTCCTATACTATGACGTTTTTTGCCACTTTTTGCCATACTATATTATGAAGTTTTTATGCCTTATTGCACTATGACGTTTTTTAGCATTTCTATGCCTCACTATTCTATGATGTTTTTTGATTATTTTTTTTATACCTTACTTTTATACTTTGCTATAATATGACATTTGTTAAGCATTTTTAATGTCTTATTGTACGATTATGTTTTATGATGTTTTTATGCCTTACTATATACTATGACCTTTTTCGACATTTTTTGCCTGACTATACTATGGCGTTTGACACTTTTTGCCTTACCATACTATGACTTTTTTTGACATTTTTTGCCTTAGTATACTATGACGTTTTTGGACACTTGTTGCCTTCCTATACTATGACATTTTTTGACATTCTTTACCTTACTATACTATGATGTTTTGACATTTTTTTGCCTTACTTCACTTTTTATGCCTTACTATACTATGATGTTTTTTGACACTTTTTGCCATGCTATACTATGACGTTTTTTGTAGTTTTTATGCCTTACTATACTATGACGTTTTTTTGACAATTTTATGGCTTAATATACTATGACTTATTTTTTAACATCTTAGTATAATTAGGCATAGAAACGTGAAAAAAGTAATAGTATAGAAAGGCATAAAAAAAGGAATCGTATAGTAAGGCATAAAACTACAAAGGACATCATGGTACAATAAGGCATAAAAACTTGAAAAAAGTTATTGTTCTATGACGTTTTCATGCCTTGTTGTACGATGATGTTTTTAGAGATTTTTATACCTTACTAAACTATGACTTTTTTATATTTTACTATCCTATAATATTTTTTAAATGTCATGATATATTACTGTATAAAGATGTCATTGTATATTAAGGCCTAAAAAGTGAGAAAAACAACATAGTATAGTATAGCAAAAAAATTGAAAAAACGACATAGTATAGTATGACAAAAAAAGTGAAAAAACGACATAGTATGGTATGGCAAAAATAGTGAAGAAATGGTATGGTACTTTAAGGGATAAAAACATCAAAAACGTCATAATATACTACTGTATGAAGATGTCATTGTATATTAAGGCCTAAAAAGTGAGAAAAACAACATAGTATAGTATAGCAAAAAAAGTGAAAAAACGACATAGTATAGTATGACAAAAAAAGTGAAAAAACGGTATGGCATTTTAAGGGATAAACAAATTTAAAATGTCATAATATACTACTGTATAAAACTGTCATTGTATATTAAGGCCTAAAAAGTGAAAAAACGACAAAGTATAGTATGAGAAAAAAAGTGAAAAAACGACATAGTATAGTATGGCAAAAACGGTGAAAAATGGTATGTTATATTAAGGGATAAAAACACCAAAAACGTCATAATATACTAAGGTATGACAATGTCATAGCATATTGAAGCCTAAAAAGTGAGAAAAACGTCATAGTATAGTATGAGAAAAAAAGTGAAAAAACGACATAGGATAGTATGGCAAAAAAAGTGAAATAACGACATAGTATAGTATGGCAAAAATAGTGAAAAAATGGTATGGTACTTTAAGGCATAAAAACATCACAAATATCATAATATACTAAGGTGTAAATATGTCATAGTATATTAAGGCCTAAAAGTGAGAAAAACGACATAGTATAGTATGACAAAAAAAGTGAAAAAACGACACAGTATAGTATGGCAAAAATAGTGAAAAAATGGTACGGTACTTCAAGGGATA
>NW_019524866.1:91973-95391 GCF_002814215.2 Seriola lalandi dorsalis
GACACTTGTTGCCTTCCTATACTATGACATTTTTTGACATTCTTTACCTTACTATACTATGATGTTTTGACATTTTTTTGCCTTACTTCACTTTTTATGCCTTACTATACTATGATGTTTTTTGACACTTTTTGCCATGCTATACTATGACGTTTTTTGTAGTTTTTATGCCTTACTATACTATGACGTTTTTTTGACAATTTTATGGCTTAATATACTATGACTTATTTTTTAACATCTTAGTATAATTAGGCATAGAAACGTGAAAAAAGTAATAGTATAGAAAGGCATAAAAAAAGGAATCGTATAGTAAGGCATAAAACTACAAAGGACATCATGGTACAATAAGGCATAAAAACTTGAAAAAAGTTATTGTTCTATGACGTTTTCATGCCTTGTTGTACGATGATGTTTTTAGAGATTTTTATACCTTACTAAACTATGACTTTTTTATATTTTACTATCCTATAATATTTTTTAAATGTCATGATATATTACTGTATAAAGATGTCATTGTATATTAAGGCCTAAAAAGTGAGAAAAACAACATAGTATAGTATAGCAAAAAAATTGAAAAAACGACATAGTATAGTATGACAAAAAAAGTGAAAAAACGACATAGTATGGTATGGCAAAAATAGTGAAGAAATGGTATGGTACTTTAAGGGATAAAAACATCAAAAACGTCATAATATACTACTGTATGAAGATGTCATTGTATATTAAGGCCTAAAAAGTGAGAAAAACAACATAGTATAGTATAGCAAAAAAAGTGAAAAAACGACATAGTATAGTATGACAAAAAAAGTGAAAAAACGACATAGTATAGTATGGCAAAAGTAGTGAAAAAACAACATAGTATAGTATGGCAAAAATAGTGTAAAAATGGCATAGTATTTTAGGCATAAAACATCCAAAATGTCATAATATACAACTGTATGAAGATGTCATCGTATATTATGGCCTAAAAGGTGAGAAAACGACATAGTATAGTATGGCAAAAGTAGTGAAAAAATGATATGGTACTTCAAGGGATAAAAACAACAAAAACTTCATAATAAACTAAGGTATGATGATGTTATAGTATAATGAGGCCTAAAAAGTGAGAAAAATGACATAGTATAGTATGGCAAAAATAGTGAAAAAATGGCATTGTATATTAAGACATAAAAAGTGAGAAAAACGACACAGTGTAGTATGGCAAAAAAAGTGAAAAAACGATATAGTATAGTATGGCAAAAATGGTATGGTATTTTAAGGGATAAAAACATCAAAAACGTCATAATATACTAAGGTATGAATATGTTATAGTATATTGAGGCCTAAAAAGTGAGAAAAACGACACAGTGTAGTATGGCAAAAAAAGTGCAAAAACGACATAGTATAGTATGGCAAAAGTAGTGAAAAAATGGTATGGTACTTCAAGGGATAAAAACATCATAAATGTCACAATATACTACTGTATAAAGATGTCATTGTATATAGGCCTAAAAAGTGAGAAAAACGACATAGTATAGTGTGGCAAAAATAGTGAAAAAATGGCATTGTATATTAAGGCATAAAAACATCACAAACGTCATATCATACCACTGTATAAAGATGTCATTGTATATTAAGGCCTAAAAAGTGAGAAAAACGAATATAATATAGTATGAGAAAAAAAGTGAAAAAACGACATAGTATAGTATGGCAAAAATAGTGAAAAAATGGTATGGTACTTTAAGGGATAAAAACATTTAAAATGTCATAATATACTACTGCATAAAGATGTCATTGTCTATTAAGGCCTAAAAAGTGAGAAAAACGAATATAATATAGTATGAGAAAAAAAGTGAAAAAACGACATAGTATAGTATGGCAAAAATAGTGAAAAAATGGTATGGTACTTTAAGGGATAAAAACATTTAAAATGTCATAATATACTACTGTATAAAGATGTCATTGTCTATTAAGGCCTAAAAAGTGAGAAAAACGAATATAATATAGTATGAGAAAAAAACTGAAAAAACGACATAGTATAGTATGGCAAAAGTAGTGAAAAAATGGTATGGTACTTTAAGGGATAAAAACATCACAAATGTCATAATATACTAAGGTATAAAGATGTCATAGTATAGTAAGGCTTAAAAAGTGAGAAAAACAACATAGTATAGTATGGCAAAAATAGTGAAAAAATGGCATTGTATATTAAGGCATAAAAACATCACAAATGTCATAACATACCACTGTATAAAGATGTCATTGTATATTAAGGCCTAAAAAGTGAGAAAAACGACATAGTATAGTATGGCAAAAAAAGTGAAAAAACAACATAGTATAGTATGGCAAAAACGGTGAAAAAATGGTATGGTATTTTATGGCATAAAAACATCAAAAACTTCATAATAAACTAAGGTATGATGATGTTATAGTATAATGAGGCCTAAAAAGTGAGAAAAATGACATAGTATAGTATGGCAAAAATAGTGAAAAAACGACATAGTATAGTATGGCAAAAGTAGTGAAAAAATGGTATGGTACTTTAAGGGATAAAAACATTTAAAATGTCATAATATACTACTGTATAAAGATGTCATTGTATATTAAGGCCTAAAAAGTGAGAAAAACGACATAGTATAGTATAGCAAAAAAAGTGAAAAAACGGCATTGTATATTAAGGCATAAAAAGTGAGAAAAACGACACAGTATTGCATGGCAAAAGTAGTGAAAAAACAACATAGTATAGTATGGCAAAAATAGTGTAAAAATGGCATAGTATTTTAGGCATAAAACATCCAAAATGTCATAATATACAACTGTATGAAGATGTCATCGTATATTATGGCCTAAAAGGTGAGAAAACGACATAGTATAGTATGGCAAAAGTAGTGAAAAAATGATATGGTACTTCAAGGGATAAAAACATTTAAAATGTCATAGTATACTACTGTATAAAGAAGTCATAGTATAGTGTGGCAAAAAAAGTGAAAAAACGACATAGTATAGTATGGCAAAAGTACTGAAAAAATGGTATGGTACTTTAAGGGATAAAAACATTTAAAATGTCATAATATACTACTGTATAAAGATGTCATTGTATATTAAGGCCTAAAAAGTGAGAAAAACGACATAGTATAGTGTGGCAAAAATAGTGAAAAAATGGCATTGTATATTAAGGCATAAAAACATCACAAACGTCATAACATACCACTGTATAAAGATGTCATTGTCTATTAAGGCCTAAAAAGTGAGAAAAACGAATATAATATAGTATGAGAAAAAAAGTGAAAAAACGACATAGTATAGTATGGCAAAAATAGTGAAAAAATGGTATGGTACTTTAAGGGATAAAAACATTTAAAATGTCATAATATACTACTGTATAAAGATGTCATTGTCTATTAAGGCCTAAAAAGTGAGAAAAACGAATATAATATAG
>NW_019524866.1:95441-99929 GCF_002814215.2 Seriola lalandi dorsalis
AACATTTAAAATGTCATAATATACTACTGTATAAAGATGTCATTGTATATTAAGGCCTAAAAAGTGAGAAAAACGACATAGTATAGTGTGGCAAAAATAGTGAAAAAATGGCATTGTATATTAAGGCATAAAAACATCACAAACGTCATATCATACCACTGTATAAAGATGTCATTGTATATTAAGGCCTAAAAAGTGAGAAAAACGAATATAATATAGTATGGCAAAAATAGTGAAAAAATGGTATGGTACTTTAAGGGATAAAAACATTTAAAATGTCATAATATACTACTGTATAAAGATGTCATTGTCTATTAAGGCCTAAAAAGTGAGAAAAACGAATATAATATAGTATGAGAAAAAAAGTGAAAAAACGACATAGTATAGTATGGCAAAAGTAGTGAAAAAATGGTATGGTACTTTAAGGGATAAAAACATTTAAAATGTCATAATATACTACTGTATAAAGATGTCATTGTATATTAAGGCCTAAAAAGTGAGAAAAACAACATAGTATAGTATGGCAAAAATAGTGAAAAAATGGCATTGTATATTAAGGCATAAAAACATCACAAATGTCATAACATACCACTGTATAAAGATGTCATTGTATATTAAGGCCTAAAAAGTGAGAAAAACGACACAGTATAGTATTAAAAAAAAAGGGAAAAACTAAATAGTATAGTATGGTAAAAACTGAGAAAAATGGTATGGTACTTTAAGGGATAAAAACATTTAAAATGTCATAATATACTACTGTATAAAGACGTCATTGTATATTAAGGCCTAAAAAGTGAGAAAAACGACATAGTATAGTATGGCAAAAAAAGTGAAAAAACAACATAGTATAGTATGGCAAAAACGGTGAAAAAATGGTATGGTATATTAAGGGATAAAGACATCAAAAACATCATAATATATCATGGTATAAAGATGTCATAGTATCGTAAGGCATAAAAATCTCTTACTATAGTAAGAAACAAAAATGACGTGACGACCGCTCCACCAGGGCACTAGGTATCCTTGTTTTATTTTGCCGCTTTCTTTTTAGGTGCTAGATGCAGGGATCAGCCTGATGCCCTACACCTGAACGTGGTGTGCTGCATAACGTCTTCCCCCTTGAAGTATTGGCTCTCTGACCTCCTTGGCTATCTCTGTGGCTGTCTTCAACATCACCTCCACACGCCTCACACAGCTGATGGCAGTGTTGGCCTTTCTATTGTTTATTGTATTTCAATTACTTGTTGACGAACATCTCATTGTTCTATTTCTTGAATAAATCATTTGAAACTGTGTCTCCCATTTCTTGTTGTCGAGCCATTGAGCAAGCTGTGAAACATACATATAGTAAGGCATAAAAAGTCATACTAAATTTAGTAGGGCATGAAAAAGTGAAAAAAATGGCAAGGTATATTAAGGCAGAAAAACATCAAACTAGTACATTTTTAATAGTAGTAGTAGTTTTTTTCTATATTAGTGGAGGTAGTAGTTTTTTTCTAGATTAGTAGTAGAAGTAGTAGTAGTTTTTTTCTAGATTATTATTGTTAAAAGAAGTAGTTTTTTCCCTAGATTTTTAAAAGTAGTCTTTTTTTTAGATTAGTAGAATAATTATAAGTTTTTTTATAGATTGGTAGAATAAATAGTAGTGTTTTATCTAGATTATTTGAAGTAGTGGTTGTTTTTCTAGATTAGTAGACTAAACAGTCGTTTTTTTCTAGATTAGTTGAAGTTATGGTTGTTTTTCTAGATTAGTAGAAGTAATTTTTTTCTAGATTAGTAGAATAAGTATTAGTTTATTTCTAAATTAGTTGAAGTAGTCTTTTTTTCTAGATTAGTATAATAAGTATTAGTTTATTTCTAGATTAGTTGAAGTAGTCTTTTTTTCTAGATTAGTATAATAAGTAGTTGTTTTTTTCTAGATTAGTATAAGTAGTAGTAGTTTTTTTTCTAGATTACTTGAAGTAGTAGTTTCTTTCTAGATTAGTAGAAGTAGTTTTTTTCTAGATTATTAATAGTAGATTGTTTTCTAGATTATTAATAGTAGATTGTTTTCTAGATTACTTGAAGTAGTAGTTTTGTTTTTAGATCAGTAGAAGTAGCAGTTTAGTAGAATAAGTAGGAAAGAACTACTTTTACTTCAACTAATCTAAAAAATCCCCACTTATTCCATTAATCTAGAAAAAACTACTACTTCTTATAATCTAGAAACAAAACTACTACTATTATTTTAGAAAAAACTATTACTAATACTAATCTAGAAAAAAACTGCTTCTACTAATCTAGAAAAAACTACTACTTATTCCACTAATCTAGAAAAAAAACCTACTATTAATTCTACTAATCTAGAAAAAACTCTATATAGTATTTTAAGGCAGAAAAATACTAATGCATAAAGATGTCATACTATATTAAGGCCTAAAAAATGAGAGAACAACATAGTACAGTATGGCAAAAAAAGTGAAAAAACGACATAGTATAGTATGGCAAAAACGGTGAAAAAATGGTATGGTATTTTAAGGGATAAAAACATCAAACTAGTACATTACTAATAGGAGTAGTAGTTTTTTTCTATATTAGTGGAAGTAGTAGTTTTTTTCTAGATTAGTAGTAGAAGTAGTAGTAGTTTTTTTCTAGATTATTATTGTTAAAAGAAGTAGTTTTTCCCTAGATTTTTAAAAGTAGTCTTTTTTTCTAGATTAGTTGAAGTAATGGTTGTTTTTCTAGATTATTAGAAGTAATTTTTTTCTAGATTAGTAGAATAAGTATTAGTTTATTTCTAGATTAGTTGAAGTAGTCTTTTTTTCTAGATTAGTATAATAAGTAGTCGTTTGTTTCTAGATTAGTATAAGTAGTAGTAGTTTTTTTCTAGATTACTTGAAGTAGTAGTAGTTTTTTTCTAGATTAGTAGAGGTAGTTTTTTCTAAATTACTTGAAGTAGTAGTAGTTTTTTTCTAGATTAGTAGAAGTAGTTTTTTTCTAGATTATTAATAGTAGATTGTTTTATAGATTACTTGAAGTAGTAGTTTTGTTTTTAGATCAGTAGAAGGAGCAGTTTAGTAGAATAAGTAGTAAAGAACTACTTTTACTTCTACTAATCTAAAAAATCCCCACCTATTCCATTAATCTAGAAAAAAACTACTACTTCTTATAATCTAGAAAAAAACTACTACTATTATTCTAGAAAAAAACTATTACTAATACTAATCTAGAAATAAACTGCTTCTACTAATCTAGAAAAAACTACTACTTATTCCACTAATCTAGAAAAAACTACTACTTATTCCACTAATCTAGAAAAAAAACCTACTATTAATTCTACTAATCTAGAAAAAACACTATATAGTATTTTAAGGCAGAAAAATACTAATGTATAAAGATGTCATACTATATTAAGGCCTAAAAAGTGAGAAAAACAACATAGTTTAATATGGCAAAAAAAGTGAAAAAACAACATAGTATAGTATGGCAAAAAAAGTGAAATAACGACATAGTATAGTATGGCAAAAATAGTGAAAAAATGGTATGGTACTTTAAGGCATAAAAACATCACAAATATCATAATATACTAAGGTGTAAATATGTCATAGTATATTAACGCCTAAAAGTGAGAAAAACGACATAGTATAGTATGACAAAAAAAGTGAAAAAACGACATAGTATAGTATGGCAAAAATAGTGAAAAAATGGTACGGTACTTCAAGGGATAAAAACATTTAAAATGTCATAATATACTAAGGTATAAAGATGTCATAGTATATTAAGGCCTAAAAAGTGAGAAAAACAACATAGTATAGTATGGCAAAAAAAGTGAAAAAGCGACATAGTATAGTATGAGCAAAAAAAGTGAAATAACGACATAGTATAGTATGGCAAAAATAGTGAAAAAATGGTATGGTACTTTAAGGCATAAAAACATCACAAATATCATAATATACTAAGGTGTAAATATGTCATAGTATATTAAGGCCTAAAAAGTGAGAAAAACGACATAGTATAGTATGGCAAAAAAAGTGAAAAAGCGACATAGTATAGTATGAGAAAAAAAGTGAAAAAATGGTATGGCATTTTAAGGGATAAACACATTTAAAATGTCATAATATACTACTGTATAAAGCTGTCATTGTATATTAAGGCCTAAAAAGTGAAAAAACGACAAAGTGTAGTATGAGAAAAAAAGTGAAAAAACGACACAGTATAGTATGGCAAAAATAGTGAAAAAATGGTACGGTACTTCAAGGGATAAAACATTTAAAATGTCATAATATACTAAGGTATAAAGATGTCATAGTATATTAAGGCCTAAAAAGTGAGAAAAACAACATAGTATAGTATGGCAAAAAAAGTGAAAAAGCGACATAGTATAGTATGAGAAAAAAAGTGAAAAAATGGTATGGCATTTTAAGGGATAAACAAATTTAAAATGTCATAATATACTACTGTATAAAACTGTCATTGTATATTAAGGCCTAAAAAGTGAAAAAACGACAA
>NW_019524866.1:99949-101247 GCF_002814215.2 Seriola lalandi dorsalis
GCATAAAATGTCATAAAAATGTCAGTATAATAACATTTAAAATGTCATAATATACTAAGGTATAAAGATGTCATAGTATATTAAGGCCTAAAAAGTGAGAAAAACGACATAGTATAGTATGGCAAAAAAAGTGAAAAAGCGACATAGTATAGTATGAGAAAAAAAGTGAAAAAATGGTATGGCATTTTAAGGGATAAACACATTTAAAATGTCATAATATACTACTGTATAAAACTGTCATTGTATATTAAGGCCTAAAAAGTGAAAAAACGACAAAGTATAGTATGAGAAAAAAAGTGAAAAAACGACATAGTATAGTATGGCAAAAACGGTGAAAAATGGTATGGTATATTAAGGGATAAAAACACCAAAAACGTCATAATATACTAAGGTATGACGATGTCATAGCATATTGAAGCCTAAAAAGTGAGAAAAACGTCATAGTATAGTATGAGAAAAAAAGTGAAAAAACGACATAGTATAGTATGGCAAAAAAAGTGAAATAACGACATAGTATAGTATGGCAAAAATAGTGAAAAAATGGTATGGTACTTTAAGGCATAAAAACATCACAAATATCATAATATACTAAGGTGTAAATATGTCATAGTATATTAAGGCCTAAAAAGTGAGAAAAACGACATAGTATAGTATGGCAAAAAAAGTGAAAAAGCGACATAGTATAGTATGAGAAAAAAAGTGAAAAAATGGTATGGCATTTTAAGGGATAAACACATTTAAAATGTCATAATATACTACTGTATAAAGCTGTCATAGTATATTAAGGCCTAAAAGTGAGAAAAACGACATAGTATAGTATGACAAAAAAAGTGAAAAAACGACACAGTATAGTATGGCAAAAATAGTGAAAAAATGGTACGGTACTTCAAGGGATAAAAACATTTAAAATGTCATAATATACTAAGGTATAAACATGTCATAGTATATTAAAGCCTAAAAAGTGAGAAAAACAACATAGTATAGTATGGCAAAAAAAGTGAAAAAGCGACATAGTATAGTATGGCAAAAATAGTGAAAAAATGGTACGGTACTTCAAGGGATAAAAACATTTAAAATGTCATAATATACTAAGGTATAAAGATGTCATAGTATATTAAGGCCTAAAAAGTGAAAAAACGACAAAGTATAGTATGGCAAAAAAAGTGAAAAAGCGAAATAGTATAGTATGAGAAAAAAAGTGAAAAAATGGTATGGCATTTTAAGGGATAAAAACACCAAAAACGTCATAATATACTAAGGTATGACGATGTCATAGCATATTGAAGCCTAAAAAGTGA
>NW_019524866.1:102273-143071 GCF_002814215.2 Seriola lalandi dorsalis
TAGTATAGTATGAGAAAAAAAGTGAAAAAACGACATAGTATAGTATGGCAAAAAAAGTGAAATAACGACATAGCATAGTATGGCAAAAATAGTGAAAAAATGGTATGGTACTTTAAGGGATAAAAACATTTAAAATGTCATAATATACTACTGTATAGAGATGTCATAGTATATTAAGACCTAAAAAGTGAGAGAAACAACATAGTATAGTATGGCAAAAATAGTGAAAAAACGACATAGTATAGTATGGCAAAAACGGTGAAAAAATGGAATGGTATATTAAGGGATAAAAACATCCAAAATGTCATAATATACTAAGGTATGAAGATGTCATTGTATATTAAGGCCTAAAAAGTGAGAAAACCGACAATATATAGTATGGCAAAAAAAGTGAAAAAGCGGCCTAAAAAGTGAGAAAAAAAGTGAAAAAATGGTATGGCATTTTAAGGGATAAAAACATTTAAAATGTCATAATATACTACTGTATAAAGCTGTCATTGTATATTAAGGCCTAAAAAGTGAAAAAACGAAAAAGTATAGTATGGCAAAAAGATTTAAAAATATAATTGCAAGAAAGAAAATAAAAAAATGGCATAGTGTATTAAGGCATAAAACAAATAATGTCGAAAAACATCATAGTACAGTAAGGCATAAAAATGTCAAAAAACGTCATAGTATAATAAGGCATAAAAACGTCAAAAAAATGTTATGTAAAAAGTCATAGTATAGTAAGGCATGGAAACATTAAAAGAGAGTCATAATATAGTAAGTCTTAAAATATTATAGTATATTAAGGCATAAAACAAATAATTTCAAAAACGTCACACTATAGTAAGGCATAAAGATGTCAAAAAACGTCATAGTATAATAAGGCATAAAAACGTCAAAAGAAACGTTATATAAAAAGTAATAGTATGGTCAGGTATAAAAATGTCATAGCAAAGCGTCAAAAAAAGGCCATAGGCACAAAAGATCATACTAAAGTAAGGCATAAAATCGTTATAGTACAGTAAGACATAAAAACGCCAAAAACCGTAATAGTACAGTAATGTATAAAGACTCATAGCATGGTAAGGTATAAAAATGTCCATATGATGTGAGCGTTCAGTTGTATTAAGCAGTTGACTTGGAGATGTAGCTTCTTGGAGGGCCAATTGGAATGATCTAATATGACTTCACTCCAAACAGTGCGAATGGGTTATGCCTTACTATACTGACTCTTTTATGCCTTAGTATAGTGCAACTTTTTATGCCTTTTTATACTATCACATTTTATACTATGACTATGACTTATGACATATATATGACTTATATGTCCCCCTATAAGAGGATAAATTATTATGATATATACATCCTCTGGATATGAAGATATAAGTTCATGACATATATGAAATACTCTCTATGAAATACATATATAGTAAAATGCAAACATGCTTATTAAAATTCTATATGTTTGTATATGATTTCCTTAATAATTTCTTCTTAAATTTAAACATTCATGTCTATCTTTTATTTTTACATCTATAATATGAACATATACTAACAGGTTTTGGGATGGATGTCTATTTATGAAATACTGTCTATGAAATACTAATATAGTAAAATGCAAACAACATGCTTATTAAAATTCTATGTTTGTATATGATTTCCTTAATAATTTCATCTTAAATTTAAACATACATGTCTATCTTTTATTTTTACATCTATAATATGAATATATACTAACAGGTTTTGGGATGAATATATATTTATGTAACATGTGTCTATAATATAAACAGACAAACATAGACATATATGTCAATATTTGATATTGTTCCAATTTTGAAAAGTTTTAATACGCAATTTTTTACATATATAGGATATACTTTTAATACATATACGATTGTACTTCATATGTACATATATTTCATATATGAAAATTTAACATATATATTTCATTTGCGTATGGACATTGCTGAAGGTAAATTCAGATCTTATATGTTAATAAATCGTTTGGTTGACGGGGTTGCGGGGTTGTTGCGTCCCTGCCAATGTTGAGACCAAACTTACGCCCTTGCTTACTGCCAGTTGATGACATCCTGCTGCAGTCAGATCTAAAGAAGACACGAAATGAGAAGCACATGAGTGATTACCTCCCAGACACTTTTTGGTTTAGACTGGCTGGTGGAAAGACAAAAATCTGTCTCCATCTTGTGGTGGCTGGTTTGGAAACCTGCCCTTTTGCTTTGGTCACCATGACAACACATTATCTGTTGTTAGCTAACCTAAGCTTAAAAAGTCAATTTATGAGAAAACATCATGAAGAGTGCAGCAATAACAAGAAGTTGCACTTAAGTGGTAAGATGTTGAAACACACACTTCAGCTGCTGGTTTGAAATGTCAGCCCTCTCTCACTTTTCTGTCTTGGACTAAACTAATTTCCATTGTGGCTGCGGTTATACAGCGAAGCTAATGTTAGCCCGGAGCTAACGGTTGTTGACTCACTCGGCAGTCTCAGCTCCGGAGTCCACGTTTTCATCGTCAGCTCTCTTTAACTCCGCCGTTCCTCGAAACATCACCCGGTACACACTTTCACATTTGGCCCACTGTTCCGGACAGAAAGTTTGAGTGGTGTTTGCAGCAGCAGTCCTGGCTGAGAGTGAAAAGCATCCTGTTGGATTTCTTTCCACAGCCTGCTTTTAAAAAAAATGGGACGCCGTGCTGGGACACTGACGTCACCAGGCAACCATACACCGTTATGTTAAAATAAAGGTTCTGTATGATTATGAAGAAATACAGAAAAAAATAATAAACGGGGTGTCCTTACTCAAATTTAGACTACATACATGTTGCATCAAGTTTAAGAAGTTACAGGGACTAAATTCTGAGCGAAAGGGACCCGCTGAAGCGGTGCTACTTTACATCTAAAGCAGCCTATAACATGGAGCAGATGGCATGCGTCTAACAATATGAGAAGACAAAGGAGACAGTCCAGACGGGCTGGGCAGATTTAAAAGTGCAGGGTACGTGTGGAGGGGAGGCTCTAAACCCTGAAAATTAAAGTCACTGTTTGTTAAGACCTTGTTAAGCGCATTAAAACTCCTCAACAGCTCGCTTTTTGGAGCTGCTCATCGCGTTTTGACAGGACTAAGATCAAAGTAAGTTTATAAATGTGTTTTGGCATGAAGGCTTCTTCAGAGCATATACAACACATAAGACCAACAAGTTAAGAATCGGATATAATCCTATTAATCCAAAAAAAGAGGATAATAATGATAAATATATATATATATATATATATATATATATATATATATACAGTATATATAAAAATTAATTGTAATACAAAAACCAAGCTGAGAAAAAAATATCAAAGTATCAAAAAGCATTGTAATGGATTTATATGACAGCACTTATGTCAATAAAGTCAACACAACAGCCCTGCAATATATCCTACCTTCATATATGGAGACTAAAAGTGTTGATACTGGACAACTGGGCAATCATGAATACACATCATGAAATAAAGTCCCATAAATTTAACCATGAAACTGTGAAATATTCCAATAAATGTTTAAAGCTTAATTTATTATTGAATGCTATTTCATCCTGCTTCTTCTGACAGCAACATTGTTGTCATTTTTATTTAATTCCAGTTGTTTTTATTTCAAAAAGTAAAGAAAATAAAGAAAGAAAGTTAAAAAAAAAAAGAAGAAAAAAGAATGGGTTATTTTACAACACCATTTTCCTCAGTTACCATTTTATTTAATAGTGCCACTTTATGAAAAAGTCTTTCTCTGTCAATCAAGACAAATTGAATAGAAGTTGTTGTTTTGGTCTGAATGAGCAGTAAAAGAAATAGAAATAACTAGGATGAAAAAAAAGACCTGAAATAAACTCTGGTATTGTGAAAAAAGCAGGACAAGATGTTTCTCAATAAACACGTCTTGGAATATTTCACAATCTCATGGTTATATGACATTTTTTCTGCATTTGTTGATATGATCTTATTATTTCTGTTCAATATTTAACACATTTAAGCTCCATAATAAAGTTTATAATGTTCAGTTTTTGTTGAGATGATTTTAGAAAGGCTGTAGTTTATAGTGCATGAAAATTTTGTTCCATTCATTTTATACCAGAGGGTAAATATTATAAACACCTCTCAGTCTAACACAATACGATTCAACAGCAGCACAATCACAGCCTCAAAAATGACCATGCAGTTTCAGTAAAAATGAATATTTTAACTGTGTGCATTTTCTTATGAGGATTAAGATGTAAAGAAAAATGTTAAACTTAGATCACAAAATGCAGTAGACAAAGTACTTCAGAGGCTTGCAAAGTTCCTCTTGTGAACAGGGGATTTTGACTGTGGCTTACCATTTAAATTGAGCTTTAATTATGGTTAGAGAGGCAAGCATTTCTGACGTTTGCCAAGGCTTTCTCGTGACAGATGTTAAAAAAAGAAAACCCATCCCTTCATTTTTTTTAATTCTACATTTAATATGATGAAAACAAGGCCCTGTACAATCCACCTTCTCAGTGAGTACAATAATTATTTTACAATTTGTACACATTAGAACATGGTGCTAGACTGGTTCCACCTGTTCAAAATGCAGTCGAGAATGGAAAAAAAAATCCTCTTTGAAACCTGCACCACAAGGAACCTTCCATTCAAAGAGAGGAGATACGTTTTTGGCCAATCATACAGCAGGCCTGAAGTGAAAAATGTGTCATGAGAGACCAAACAGCATTTATGGAGCTTTTGTGTGTGCCTTATTCCCCTGATTGATCCATTAGATAAAAGCATGCTGTGAAGCTACAGCTCTTGATCTCTCTAACCACTAGTACAGACCTGGCCAAAGTATTGAAAATGGCATTAAATATTTCAAGTGAGGTGCACTTAATTCATATCAGACATTAAAACAACCTCAAAAAACAGACATATTTGCAACATAAATTAAGCACTCTTCATGTTTTCTCAAGTACTCAAAATGTATTTTACTGCTGTTGTAAACCAGGTCTGTGCCAGTTAACACTTTGTCCTCTTCTTTAAATTTAAAATCCTCTGGGAGGAAAAGGCCAAGAGTGCCTGTCAACCTGTACAGCCATCATTGTGCCACAAAACACAAACATAACACACTGACATCAACATTTTAAACAGGGGAGTGAATTCAAATGTTTTCTTGGTCTTCACGTAGCCACGCGTTTGCTCTAACATGTTGACGGTCGTTCTCGACAGCATGTAGGTAACTGGCAAACAGGCTCACCCAATTCTCTCCAAAGGCCACAAGAAACATGATTTTATACAAAACTAGATCCCCTCCTTTCATTTCTGTCAGTTGAAGAAATCTAATATTGATAGAAAACTTCCCCATCTTTTGCACGTTTTTTTTTTTTGTTTTTTTTTTTACACAATTTATGGAAGAAAAGTTAAGCTTCCCAGTGTTTCCCAGAATCAATGATGAAAGCACTTCCAAGTTCATTCAATCGCATAGCAGTCCACAAAAAAAACAAGGCTCTCAGTTTCTCTCAACTCGATGTTAGCTTTCATTGAATTCACTTGTTTTATGCTACATAAGTGTACACTTTGCGGTCCTCCGGTGTTCGTGCCAAATATTCCCTCTCAATGAGTCCTTCAATGCGCTTCTTGATGACTACAGGACTAGGGAGGAATCGAGCTCGCAACTGCTGTGTGACCTTTGGAGACACAAAACACAGTGTTCAGTATATAATAATCTATTTTTATACAAACATAGTCACTCATTTTAATCACCATTATCATCACCTTGGTTTATATCTTTTGCTTTCATTGTTTGTTCATTTACAGAATTAGACTGTCCAATACCGTGGACAGGTTGTGGCCAAAGAAAGGAAATTGTGCTGGGAATTTATATTGCTTTCATTAGTGAAAGTTTGTTATGCAAGACTTCTTTTCATTCGATCTTCAGCCTTGCCCTTTGTTCCTTGTTCCTTTGCTTAAAACCAGAAGGGCTAACTTCTTGTACATCATATCTCTTACCACTAGGGGGCTCACTGAGGAGACGATAATGTGCTCTGAAAAATGTGGAACCAAGTGTAATACACAATGCCATATTACAGCTTCTGGTTTTATAATAAAGTTTAGTTTTCCTTTAAATCACAGCAACCATTTCAGCCAACTGACCTCTGCTACTAGGACATTATGCTGCATCTTCTTTCTAGACTTCATGATGCGAACGATGGCAGCTTCGATCTCATGCTTCCTGTCGTCGTCCACTTTCTGTCGCGTCTCCTTCCTCTCTGGGTCTGACTCTCCCTGTTTAGCAGCCACTGGAAGGTGCACGAGAGGAAAGAAATGCAAAAGACAAGGAGGAATTACACCAAAAGAACATATTTTCTGTTTGTCAAGTAAGTGCTCTGAATAATTCCCGATGAGACAATTGGTAAGAGTTTCAAACATTTTGTTAAATTTACTGCAGTACATGGTACTATGACATTACAGTACTGAAAAACCTAATGTCACTGCATTGCAGTTAGTCTTCGAACTAAGTAAAAGTCTCTGCTATGCATATTAGACAAACATACAGTATATAGTAACAATGCATCAGTAACAAAATAATCAAGTTATTTTGTTTCTAGTCTGAAAACTTCATATGAACTTAATTCTTCTACCTGTCTGGATCTTGACACGGTGTAGTTTGGAGGTAAACTGGTCATTGACTGTAAACACATGGCCATTCTCAATCTCCTTGGACTTGGGCTCCTTGGTGAGGACTCTCTGAGTGGGTTTCCCACAGGCCAGCGACTGCAGCGCTCGCACCAGCTCCCTCTCTGGGATGTCTGTCTCCTGCTGGATCTCCTACAGGGTGGAGAGATCAAGTTCAGGTCTATGAGAATACAATAAGCAAGATGTAACAGACAGAGAAACTTGTATAAGAAATGTTTTCCAGGTGAAGTCATCCACTATCAATCAACAGGCTGTTGTTTGTGTTTTTGGCACAGAATATTGTTCAGTGATACAAGGGGAATATTGTGTAGCATATCGAGGCATTAAATACTGTACCTCAAAGGTGGACTTCTCTCTGTTGTTGAAAAGCATGAGGATGGTCATCTGGAAGGTGGAGACCTGCAGGATGTGCTTCCTGGTGTTGGAGCCTGTCACCTGGGCTCCTCCCACTCCAACCTCTGACCCGTCCTCCTGTGGGGATGAAAGACCACAATCTAAACAAATGGCTCGGAATCCCTTGCCACAAAAAAAAATACGTTTCATGTTACTGAAAATCCTCCCAACACTATATTTCCTTGTTGTTCAAATAATGTAAATGTTCTTAACAAGAGAAAGTTATCACTACGTGAGAAATATACATGACATATGTCACATGGCAGTCTACCAGTGCAGATTCATTCTCAGTTTTGCACTCTCAGTAAAATACTAAGTCTTTTACAATTATTTGTCACATTTCGTTGTCTTCATTTTTCTTTATACTTGTGCCAGTGTCACAACGTGTTTCTAGCATTACATTTAAAAGTAAAGTATTATTTAAATACTTTAAACAACATTGCCTGGAAGACATTAGTCTCTAAACTTTCACAACTGAAACCATATATATATATGATATTCTTCTTATAGATGATACATACCTTTTTGATGGGACCATAGAAGGTGGCATTTAGATCTGCAGAGCCCATATGGTGCTGCAGTGTGAGTTGTCTGCCGCTGTGCTTACCAAGATAAAACCTAAAAGCAGGATGAAGTCACTCCAGGTTAACCTCTAAGAATAGTCAATATGCCACAATTAATCTCATATTAGTGTTAGTACTTTCTGCAACAGGCCCTAGTAGAAGAACACCTTGACAATACAACATGGCACCAACTTATGATAATTATATTTCGCAGAATAACCACAAGCTTACATAACTGAAAAGCATTGTTACTCTGGTCAGCTTCCACTTGTAAAAAAACATAATGTGGCTTTGTAAGACTCTTCCCTTTGGATCATACAGAGAAACATTTCAGAAATATCTGGAGTGAAACCAAAGTGCTGCTGTAAAACAATGCACAAAGATAAACAATCAACCTCTGATTCTGTGCAAGAAGTGTATTAACTGACCAACCTCCTAAATACTTCAAATGCATGTCGTGGTGAAGGAGGGATATTGCACTTGGGTGTTGCTGATTGTGTTGGCCAGTATCCCGTGGTCAAGACTCTCACAGTGAGATCAACCCCTCCAAGTGACACCTGATGTTAGAAAAACACAACACACACAATCAGGTTTCAGTCTATGCTGATGTAATTACACACTGTAGCTTACTGCTGCTGTACACTGATTTTATTGGTGCAATTAGAAGTTTAGAAACAAATGGAAAAGGTAGAACTTAGACAGAAAATAACTACAGACTACTGACACAAACTGGGTACACCCAAATCCGAAATCTTGTAATTTCTAATAATTACAATAAATTCTATTAAATTACCTTTTAAAAAATAGCCTTTAGCTATAGACTGTGCAAAATCATGCATAAATGATTACTGGAATTCACACTCCAAATGTGACACTTCCACTATGTGCTAAACATGAGTTGCGTTTCAGCAAATTACAATGACAATCAGACACAATAACAGACATTCTGGTGACAAAAAGCCATGCGACAGCACAGCACAACCAGAAATTAGCACAATGTATTCCCAGGATATGGATAGTTATGTGTGTAATTGTTTTAATTTAATTGAGTAACGTAGCAATACTAATTCGAGCAGCCATTATTCATGAATGACAGATAGCAAGTGGGCTTTTTATTTTGACAGAAACAGTTGTGGTGTGTAGTGTCTCCTCACCCCAGTTGTTTGTAGATGTTGTCTAAACTCATCCATGGTGGTGTTCGAGATGCTCATATCCCGGAACATGCCCTCCAGTTTGGATGTGAACTGACAGCCGCATTCAGTCTAAGCAGTGAAGACCAGAAGAAGGATCACATTTAGCTGATGAAAATGCTATTTACAGTAAATGGACACAGTGGATACAGTCTGCTTACTATGTGTCCTCTATCTAACCTTCCTTTGTCATGTACCTAGACACTGGATAAACTTTAAATCCTTACCATAGGGATTTGCAGTAGGTGCCGATTAACAAGATCATGCAAGGTGTGTGATAGTAACACCTTTTAGTATCAGCAGACGCATGGAAAATCTCAGTGATGTGGTAAATTTAAAGAATCTTTTTTGGAATTGTTGAGCAGTTATAAGCACAGGAAAAAAAAGAAAAGAAGAAATACTGCATAAGACCGTTTCAGGTCGATAACCAATTTTTCTCATCTAAAGGCAGAAAGTTTTGAATTCGGTGCAAATCTTGACTGAAATCTCACTATTTTACTCCAAAGAAAATGACTTATATTGCACTCCTTCTCACCTTAAGCTTTGAGATCATGTTTTTCTCAGAGTCATCAGAGACGCTCTTGTTGGTGAGCAGCCTGCGGGCCAGGTGCTGCTTGTAGTACCTCTCAAACACGTCCTTTTCCTGCATGAAGCGGAAAAGCACCATGGCCTTGTCCAGTATAGACTCCACCTCCTGCTCTGTCAGCTGGATTAAATAAACAAAGATGTGACACAGCACACAACCAGGTTACACCCATTGTATAAGAACATACAGCAGGTGAGGACAGTCAAACAGACTCAATAGTCTACTCTGACTAGCATCTTTGATACTATTTACTACTACTGTATGTATTTTAGTAAGATGCACATGAAATGTAGAATACTTCAGCTTGTGCTGTAGTATTTACATATGAAGATGATGCAACTAGACCAAATTAGAATAAACAGCAATAAAGGCTGGTTAGATTACCAGTTTATGGCAGTTACCTCCACCTGTATCAAACTGAGACAGAATTTTGCATCTCTCTAAATATAATAATGGCCCTTATTGTTTATGTAATATGTGGTTTAGCATAAAATCGAAACAGTTCTATGTTGCAGTGTGGCATTAAATCTTGAAATGCCAGTAACATCTGTGGCATGAATGTATAGAAGGCTCACCCCTTTAACACCTTTCTTCAATTTGTCATCGATGAAAAGTGAGAGGTACTCGGGCGAGCGAGAGTTGAGGTTAAGGAAGTACTCAAAGTCACCAGCAATGGTTTGTTTGAAGAGCCTGTCATTATTGAAAGACTCCTGGAGGAAGCGGTCGAAACGGGACTTCAGGTCCAGCAAACCCTGCAGGAAGGAGACAGGGATGAAGGAGGATGATTCGGCAGCAGTTTGCATTAGCAGTAGCTTAACACAGCAATTAAAGCTCCAACAGTAGCTACAGCAGAGGAGAGCCGATCTCATCAGAAAACACGGAGGCTGCTGTCTGTTAGCTGACAGTGAGAGCTGGAACGTAGGAGTGAAAGTGCAAACCACAGAAACTATTTTATACAGGAGCTTCAAAACTACTGTAGGATGCACATAACAAGGCTTTCAAATACAGTGCCTTCTCTTTAGTCACCTGAATGACCTCACATATTATTCAGCACAGTGCAACAACAGCGTGTGGTTGAGGGCACAGTCCATCATGGTTCGTGGCAACAAATGCAGGGGGTCAGAGCAGTTATCCTCTGCTAGGAGGTAATAGAAGTATATTATGGTCAAAGCTTGGCATGCAATGATGTGTTAAAGCTTGCTAAGCCAGTGGAAATTACTCCATGATCTCTAACATGGCTGAATGTTAGGAACAGTCTTTTACTCTCTCATTTGCTGAAAATATATATGTGGTTACAAGGTTATATTGCACTTCAACAGAGCATGTGTATGACCTAACCTGTCTCCCATCTTGCTGAGGCACATTAATTGAAAATTTCACATGATGTTCCTGCTGGTTCAGAAGGAATGAGCAATAATATAACCGCACTGCAGCATCTCCTGATAAATGAGCATCTCACCTGGATGTAGTCTACAGGATTCTTTCCCTCGCCCTCCTCTGACACGAGAGCCTTGCCTTGCTCCCGCAGGTATGAGCTCATACACTCACACATGGTCTTCAGCCCATTGGGAACCCTGCTGAACAGCTTGTACATGCACGCCAAGTCTGTAGATGGAGATGCATGAGTACACATACACACGTCAGAAATCAGAAAACCAACTGAAAATGCCTGATCAGCTGAGATCTGTTTATTTGTGCAGAGTGAATTGAGAGACTTGAGCAGAAGGCAGAAAATTGAATCATTCTTGTATTCCTCATATTTCATTGTTTGACATGAGGAACGCAGGGGAACACTGTGACTGCATGACTGATATAGTGAGACATATCTCTTTTGCAAGTGACAGTTGCAAGGTTTATTAAAGAGTGTTGGGGATTTCTATTTCTCTGTGTCATGGCGTGAAGCAGAACCTCTCACTGCAACTTGTGTGGATTTCATTTTCACTGATAAATGACTAACTACAAATGCAGAACACATAAAGTGTAGGTTGCATACGATGGAGTACTTACCGTCTGTTTTGCCGTTCTTGAGCATGTGGACCAGGCCTGAGTTCTCCATCTCTACAATGGTTTTCATGTGTTTGGAGATGAGTTCCCTTTCCACCACCTTGACAATAGGCTCCTCTGTGGACTTATCCAGGCAGTGCATCACTCGCTCAATCTCCTCATTAATTCTGGCTTCCACCTTCTTTATGTACACGCTGGCACTGTTTTCCGCAAGGAACTTTTGGCTCTCCATCTGAGTAAAACAAGAAACACTTTTCTCAGAAACATGTATTTTTTGTGTTAATTCAGAACCAAATTGTAAACTTCTCATGGATGCACTTCTCAATTTTAGTTATTTATCCTGTATGTAAATACAGTATAAATACTGTATGCCATTGTTAAACCTTTTTCAAAGATGTTTCATCTATCATGACGTATTGTATTTTATTTATATGGATCTCGGAAAGGGAAGATGTATCCAAAGAAACAACAAACAGGGATCCAAATAAAGGATGAACTAAAATTACTGACTCATGGTTGTATGCCTCTGCCAATCAGCCAAGTTGCAGGAAATATGGTAACAATCTCCCCTTCCTGAGTTACAGCGTTGAATAATGTCTAATTGTGTTTTTGCAGAACATATGATGTCACAGTGAAGTTGACTTTTGACCTTTTGGATATGAAATGCCATCACTTAATTTTATCCTATTACAGACGTTTGTTGTGTTAAATTGTGTTATAATTAGCATTGAACTAATGAGTTATGGCCAAAAACATGTTTTGTGAGGTTACAGTGCCCCTTGACCACCAAATTCTAATCAGTTCATCCTTGAGTCCAAATGAATGCT
Organism: Seriola lalandi dorsalis; assembly: GCF_002814215.2. Classification (NCBI taxonomy): domain Eukaryota; kingdom Metazoa; phylum Chordata; class Actinopteri; order Carangiformes; family Carangidae; genus Seriola; species Seriola lalandi. The sequence continues at coordinate 114,528 of NW_019524866.1, forward strand.
TGTGCCAAATCTAAATAAATTCCCTCAGGTTGGTCTGAAGACATCACATTTAAGAGGCCAAAACTGTATCATGTTCACGAGAATGGGACAGACAAATGGACAATGCGAAAAATAATGCCTACAGCCCTGGCTGTCGACGGCATGGAGGCAACAATGATCAGTCATAGGAATGCTCTTCTTTCACAAACCTGGAAAAATTCTGCAGACATTTCTAAGAACGGTGCCTCAAAGTCTTCTTCATAAACAGATCTCCCTTCAAGGCCGAGGATCATTAACATCTGGCAGGCATTTCTAATGGCCCCCCTGGAGCAAAGGAGAAGCAGACCAAATGCTGAAGGCAAAATCAGTAATGCAAGACAATAAAACACAATAAATAAGATGCAATGCTAAATAAGAAAAGAAACAATAAAAACATTTCTGAATGCTCATGTCACACATACTCATACTTTATGGCTACCATTAAATTTTGGTTATTTGAAAATAAAATACTATCAGGCACACAAGGCTCGTTAAAAAAAAAAAAATAAATAAATAAAAATAAAAATATCAATGTCAGAGGCTTCTTTCTATGAACATTCCAGCAGTTGAAACTGTATGAGACTTACCCGATGGCTCTTTTATTGATTATGCCAAAATCATGAAACCTGTCCACCTCTGGTAACACATGATGACTTATCATTTTCCATAATTATTTGACTAAGAATGATGTGATTTCCCTTTTCTTCCCAGTTTATGTGCAACTGAAATTAAAATGAATTTCTCAACATGAACTGGTAATTAATTAATTAGACTGTCATGCAATCAATCCTGTTTAAATTTGGCTACCTGTCCACCACTTCCCCCTTCCTCTCGCGTGCGATCATGTCCAGCAGGGTCTGTCGGAGGTGGTCTCTGATGCAGCCATAGCGAACCACCTGATCCCTAAAGATGATAAGACCCAGGTTGTAGACATTCTCTACATTGTTCTGCTGTACATAAACTCGGTCCTGCAGGACAAACAAAAAAAGAGAACATCATCATAAGACAAAAGCACTATTTAAAAGACATTGCATCTTCAACACCTTATATTGAATTTAAATGTGTTTCTGTTAGTTTAAGGAGGTTTCAGCTTAACTAAAATTCAATCTCATTACATGATAAGAAGGCACAGTGTTTAGTTTAATTTCAGTGTTACCTCCTGACTCAGCTGCTCACTTACGTATTACATTTTTTTTTGCCAAGATAATTTTTTTGCTGGGTAAGATTTCAGGTTCATTTTAAAATACATACAGTATCTGTTTCTGTGGTAATGTGTAAATATAACCATGGATCAACCGTGTATGTCCACACTATGGGCACCAGAGGAGTGCAAGCTGCTCTCTGTAGTTTAGTTAACTTAGTGGATACTTCCGGTTAGACTAACAAAACAGATAATTTCCCTAAGACACAGATATGCATATTTTTCTAAAATACTAACCAATATTCAGTTGTATAATTCTGCTGGTCTTCCTCATTGATAGGTGCTGTCATTCAGTTTGATGAAGAATACTTTCAGTAAGCTGTGTAAATGCCGGGTTGTGTGAGAGTCTTGGGAAACTTCAGCTACTCACCATATACATCAGGATGTCTCTGATCATGACCATCGCCGTCTGATGGTCATTCCAGGCCTGATTTAGGGTTTGGAGGAAGTTATTATTTAGGGAGTTGAGGACATCTTCTCGTACCTTTGAGCGAGACAGACAAACACACATGCAAAGGAGGGGAAATATTACAGTGTGACCCATGATGTTAGTGACAACAAAATGCCTGACCATGAACAAACAACTTGAAAAAGTATTGTTTAAAAGAAAAAATGCTTCTGAATCATGCTGAGACTAACATTTGAGATTTCTTACTCATGCAGTCTTTTATTGTGACCTTACTTGGCTGTTTCTTTAGTACCTTTTATCTACTACTGAGGCACACAACAGCTTCATAATAGTCACACTGCAGTGTGACTCAGCACTGTAAACCAGCGTCTCTGTAGAGTAAGATTCTTAAGGACACACCGACCTTCCTTTTTTTCTCCTTTTGAGCAGAGATGCTAAATTATCATCTGCTTCTTATGTTACATGAGATCATCCCTCACAGACTCACTAACTTCTTTTAGAAATGCTTTAGTGCATTTATGAAGCAAACCCATTATCTGAACATACCTTTAAATCAAACATATATTGTGCACACTCATGGCTTACTTATAAAAGTAATTATGAGGTAACTATTACATCCTACAACTAATACATCTGTTCTGACTCAGTATAAAGCTGCTGCTCCATCATGTTAAACAATACCTTTAAGTAGTTTCGTATATTAAGCAATTGTTAAATTTATGTCATATTCATCATAAAATGATGTTAGAGGGATATGATGCACTACTACAAATAATCATAAAGGAAACACAAGTGTGATTTCGTCCATTGGTTTTTGGCTAGTTATACAGAGCCAGACAACATACGTATAACATTTGTTGCCGTGTTTTCCAGTCACTTGGAGAACATTAGAAGAAGTAACCACAAGTTTTAGTCGAAAAACACATGGTTGAACTAACATGCATGGAGACGAGAAGAATTTTACGCTCTTCTTCAGGCCTTATCTAGATATCAGTAGAGGAACTGTAACTGTTGCCTCTTTTATGCTGGCTTCAAAATTCACCTGCTGTTCTGTCTGCCTGGTCAGTGCTGGGCAGCGAACTGAGCCCAGAGAGTAAACCCGTTCTGTCAGTAATTCTTGATGGCAGAAATCGTTAGGCCAAACACAGAACCAACTGAAAAGTAAAATGACTGCTGCATAGGAATAACCTTACAGTATTGTACAGTATGACTCAACAACAAAATTATCATCTTTGAGTTGTTTTCTAAACTTAAGTCTGGTTGAAATGTCTGAGATCTGTCTGTAGATATTCAGGCTGTATGCAAACCATTATTACACATTTCTTTGAAAGTGCTATTTGGATCATTATTAGATAATAAAAACATATTCTGGTGTCAGAGCTCTCTTCTTTGATCTGTTCCTTGTTGACAGTCCCTCACTGCTAATTTACTAAGCCTGCCAAGTTAAGAATGTGCATTTAATTAAGCTGTAAAACCATCTGCTGGTATACAACAGCAGCCTGCTCAAATATTGCTCATTGGTATCTGCACACTGTATGCTGCACGGAAGCATTCACTTCAGAGATCACATGACTGAACTTAATTTGTTGGTAATTATATGCAACAAAATAAAAGGGGGAAAGTTTAGGAAAAACATTCACTGATGGCTCCTCTACCTTATTAGTAGAAATCTGAAATGAACTAGTGTCATCGTTAGATTGGATCGCTGTTCCTTGTGCAAATTATTATTATTATTTTTTTTTTTTTTTAAACGGACTGTGTAAAAATAATCCAATTCACTAACACTTGGCATGTCCACCATTTCATTTACAACTGTTCTCTGCAGGTAAATTTGAAAAAATTTGAAAAAACTGTCAGTCAAAAATTGTCAGTCACAGAAATGAGGAATCTGTGTAAAGGATGTCTGAGTGATCCTTAAAAGACTTTTGCAAATCTCCCACCAGAAAAGGATTGAGTAACCTTTGAAATCGTATTCCCCATTTTTCTGACTTCATTTAATGCTCACTCGCCCCCACAAGGCTGCTCATGAATGGAAACAGTGCCTGTGACACTGGATGACACACGGGCCAAAAAACAATATTAAGGTTAATATGAAACTTATGTCACATTCTGTTAAGAATCAACAGGGCAACTGAGAATGGGCTTTCAAGCAGTTAGCTTAAATTCAGATCCAAAATTCAATAGTTCTGATTACATTTTGAATGGGTTGGAGAGGGACATTAACACTATCCACAGGTCAGTTTTTTCTGTTGTACCACAAACTGTCACCACAAATCAATTAATCAATTAATCAATGAATTCAGTGTTTCTAAATGTAGACCTAGTCCTACATTTTGGCAACACTAATTAAATATTAGGTAAGTATGTACCAGTAATGAACTATTACACACTTCAGTGACAGAGAGGTCAAATGCACTTTAAAAAACACAAAAACAGAAGCATAAATCACAAGTTTTAATTAAATCTGTTATTACCTGACTTTGAGTGTCTGGCAAATTAACTAAACTTAAGTGGTGCACCTTTGTGGGTGCTATAATTTCTTCTGACACTGACAAAGCACATTTTCTTGTTAAAGATACAGTGATATTTTCATGTAAATCAGCCTTTTATGTGAAGGCAACTGCATGGAAATTCAAAATACTATGAAGCTGAAGGGTTAAGAAATAACTAATGTGATAACTACAGGGTGTGTAATCCTGACTGGTCCTGCCAAAATATACATAAAGTTCTGCAACTGTGGTAACCTGTAATCTCTGTTAGTCTTACTTTGTTGATAAGGTGTTCAGTGACGACCTCCCGCAGGCCTGTGTACAGCTTCTCTCCATGTTTGTGGAGCACCATCGTGTAGGCGTTCCTGTATAGTTCCTCAAAGCTCAGACCACTGTTATTCTTCCTCTGAATCTCCTGGATGGCATTCTTCAGAAGGTCCCAAATATTGTTGACGTACTTCTCATCCATCGTCATCTGCAAAAGCCAGTAATGGATTGAATAAACTGACCATCACCTATCATTGTTTGAAGCAACAATTAGAAACAAGGATATTTTTTGTAAATAAAGCCTCCCGATGCAGAAAGGCTCCCACCACTATGTATGGAAATGAGGGGCAGGGAATGGAATGCAGAATCAATGTTCTATCCGATTAGTCCCCATTAATAACCACAAACCTTGTAAAGGTCTATAATATTCCATAATTGTCAATTCACAGTCTTTAACTATCTACTTTATTACTGAGAATGAGCCACTAACAGGGCACTGTGTTCTACCTGAAATGACGGCAACACTTCTCCCACAAGCTCCCACATCGTTGCTGTTCACACATCCGTGGGCTTATACAAAAACATAAACGAGTAAGGGAACCTTCTGCTCCAGTCTGAAATTCTGAGGTGATACTTCCTCCCCTGTTGTGTTTAATGCCCTTGATGATCTCCACCAAACATATGCCTTAATACATAGATGATTAGGGTTGATATTTGAGCCTTGGTTGACGTTTGCTGATTATAGCAAATAATGGAGAAGTTTTACTAAACCTGAAAGAAAGGTCTGGAAGAATCAACCAGGGCAAATAAGCTGCCTTACATCAAAAAGGTCCTAATATGACAACTACATTAACAGCTCCAAGGAGTGCTGTTACCATGCCAACTCAATTAAATACAAACACAGGAGAATTAAGTTGTATTAAACACAAACTCACATACCAAAAAAGACTGAACTTAAATGTCACAAACGTGCCCCAAGTACTAAACCTCTATACTTTAACAGACAGGTAACAAATGAGTTATTACACAACATTAAACAATGAGTGATTTTATCATTCGATCACTGTCGAGGGTGAAGAGACACTTTTCAATTTCTTTAAAGATCGTGAGATAGTCTGATATGTCTGGTATATCTTCGCAGTATCTGTGGTAAGGATGATTAATTTTGGTTAGGATGAATCATGTCTCCCTATTTACTCGATCTGAGTTTACCTTTGACATTTTACTTAAAAGCCAATTAACCCAATAAATTATTGGGATAGGGGTTAGGCAGTCCGGCCCAAATAAGGGTAAAGGTCAGATGTTCAATTTCTTTCATGCCCTGTTGAAGTGTCCTTGAGGAAGACAAGAAACCCCCAGTAAGAGGAATCTTTGTTGGAGCTACGGCCCCAGTAGTTATTACTAAAAGCATTAGCTTTATGAAGAAGATGTAAAATTAAGGCGATACATGCCAATATCCATGCACTATGAGTAGGGCCTGTCAGTATGTAGGCCAACCAATTAGTATTAAATGTTTAAGAAACAATGATATATGTCCATAATTGTGAGATTACTCAGTTGGGGTTCTGTAATGCTTTATCTGCCAATCCCACACATTTTCTAAATATGACTAAACTGACCAAAACTGCAAAGTCCTTATTAGCTTCTTATGCACATTAAAACTTATTGCAACTTCAATTTTCTACGTTTTCACGTACCATTTAAAAGCTGGTGGTTTCAGATTGCATGGTGTGGTTGGAAAATGCATTTGATTCGTCAAGCTTTTAGTACAAATAGGTAATGCAAGAAACTTATCAGTCACACACATTTTTAACTTATCAGCAACAGAAAAAGTGGAGAAAAATTTAGTTTTGCACAGAACTGAGCTGTGGTGCATCATTATAATTAAAAATATCAAAAAGCTATAAACTTAAACAGTTATCATCAGCAAGCATGTAGGCTTCCCAATATCCAAAGACATGTTGGCCATGGGAGAAAATGTGCCACCCCAAGTCAAGAGGAACAGTGTGTGCAGTGTGCTTAGCAGACAAGCCCAAACACAGGCATGTCAAGATGCTGCTCCGACAGCAGGTCTGTCAGGACTGAGCCACATTCAACAGGCTTACTTAAGTACAGGTGTTCTCTGTATTAACATGAGCAAACTATGTGGCCACTGCCACACAACTTGAAATTTTTGTTAGTTACCCTAATGTACAGACTTACTCAGCCAGTCACAGACAGGCTGAAATTTCATGTCATGCAGAATGAGGTCAGTTCATAAATGAGGTCTTTCAATGACTTGCAGACAAACGGAGTGCCAGCAAGACGAGGAGAGGAATCCTACATCACCGTTTTACTACGGACATAACAAAACCAGGACTTCGAATCAACACTGTCTGAGTCATTAATGCAAACCTAGAACTAGGTTAGATGGCTTGTTTTTTTTGTTTGCATCCATTTACAGCTGTGGTAACGTTGCTGCTTGTTCTTGCATGCATTTGGGAAATCTAGCAAGCATTTTAGTACAGAAACGTCAGCCAGATCTAGAGCTCAGACACAACGAAATGTGATGCATTTGATAAAGGGAAAGCCAAAAGCAGTCAAAACAACAAGTGTCAAGAGCCAGGGCTAACGCTAGCGTCGGCTATGTCGACAAACCCAATATGCAAGCTACGGTTTCGGGAGTTGTGACATATTTTAACGTTAAAGACAATGAAAGTGACTCATAAAATTTATCACCCAGGTCAACAGAGCAGCCACCCAACCGACCAACCAAGGGTGAGGGCGACTGGACATTTGACGGCTGCACTTTGTTTACGGATAGACAAATCGTATCTGCTGCTCAGCTGGTTAGCCTGCTAGCATTTAGCCAGCAGCCCAGACCGCGGTGGTCGAGTCACCGCCTGTCGGGCAGACAGAGCACCGACTGCGGTGTGCACTTACAGGAAAGGCCCGTATCCTCATTTTGGTGTCCTTCTTGGTGCCGCCTTTGCTGAGATTGGACATGGTTGCCTCGTCCGTGGGGCTCTGTATTCACATGAAAGTGTTATCCAGGGAGGGACGGGGGTGACTACTGGTTTATGGAGCAGCCGACGAGCTTTCACTCGACCTCGGTAGCTCCGCGTCCCGGCACCGCAAGTTTATTGTTGACAGCCAAACGCCAGATCCGATACTTCTTCATGCAGCAATGGCGGACTACCTGCAGTTCTCATTGCGCAGAGCTCACGCACTCCAACTCACGCGAGAAATCAATAATTGAGAACAATTTCACAACTTTACTTGCAGTTTTACCATAGAAACTGGTTTATGAAGTATTCAGAGCCTTTACCTCGGTAAAAATACTAATACCACACTGTGTATATAATGTCATTGTATTATTATTACTTTTAATCTGCCGATTATTTGGTTTTTTGGTAAAGTTTCTAGAAATAATTTAAAATGATAAAAAGATATACTTTACAATCATGTACACTAGTTTAATCTAATTTCATTAATTAATTTGGGTACTTCATTTACATAATGTATAGCAAATCATCATATTTTATAAATTCCTCATATGTTTTGTATTGAAAAATCTTAATCTATAATCAATGTCTATTTTGTAGGGCAAGTCTTCCTGAACCTGCTATGTGCCATGTTTGTAGTTATTTTTCAGTGGTGGAAGAAGTACAAAAAGTAGATTCTTTAGTTATTCTATTAAATAATCCCACCATAGGCAGATTATGAGAAAATGGGCCCCTGGACATAGACGGGTAAACAACACCCCCCCCCCCCCCCCCCCCTCCTATATTGGACCCCAGACAGATAATTTACATAAATTATCAAAATTAAAAACACCCATAATGCAGAATGGCCATTGTTTTATATTATGTGAAGAAAAGTTATGTAAAACAGTATCTTCATTTAAAACATTTTTACTGTGAATCACTTGTTTTTATTGAGGATGTAATTATGATTTTGTTCTTGGTATTTTCAATAATATGAGATGTCCCTGTCCGACTTCTGTTGACTACATTGTTGCATGCAAATAGGCTCTTGCAGAGCTCCACATACTAATACTTGCCCGTAATCTTTATAAAGCTAAAGGGTTATAAAGATAATGTTCTTTTTCTCAAATTCATTAATGAAATTGTACTTTGATTTCAATCAAATTTGAATTAGGATGTCAGATTTAATGCTCTACCTTTGATGACTTTCCTGGCTTGAATTTCAACACAACACTGTAAAGTTGCTTTGTTTTTGGAAAGGTCTATCTTATTCTAATTGGTATGGGACAATTTGATAAAATTCAGATGTGTATAGGAACAGACATCATTTTTGGCACATTATTGGCTAAAAATCCAATGAAGGAGTCCATGTCAAATTCTTAAATTATGCATATTTCATATAACTAATTTCTGTTTAATTAAATTTTACATCAGTTGGTTGTTTTTTGTTTGTCCTAGTAAAAGCTTCAGATACTGTAAAAACAAGTTATGATAATTTTACTTCAACTACATGCAGAATGTAGAGAGGACATAATGCTGACTGTTGGAGGGAGGAGTCAGTGTATGTGTTAATCTGGCCATGCTTTAACAGTATCAGTAGATGGGATGGGCCAACAGGATCAACAGAGATGCCACTGTGATGACTAAATCCATGTCACAGAGCCCCAATGTCACCTGATCCAAACTCACAACTACAGGCAACCAAGTACACTTTCCTGGTGAAGTAATAGTACAGTGCATGGTGAAACTGCAGTATCCTGTATGGTGTGTTGTGCACTTTTAGAGAAATCAACCATGAAGCCTTTCACCAGATTTATTCCAAGAAAGAAAAAAAAATCTAAATTTCACCCATTTGTCTTCTTGTCAAAAATGTCCTTATTCATTACATCTGAAGAAGAACAAGACCACCAGCACTCAGAACTCAACAAAACAAATAATCAACAGATGACTTGATTTAGTCCTCAGTATAAGCATTATTTATACATTTCAGATTAGTTTGGGTTCTTCTTTGTGGTAGAATATCATATGTATATCCTAAACGCACATATAGTTTTCTTTCATCCCCTCTGTCTAAATGTCTAAGTTCGGGGTTGTTCAAAAATGGCATGAAAAAAAAAGAGAACAGGATGCAACCACTTTAAATACATTACAGAATTGAAATACTTCCCATTGTAATAATGACAGACAATCAAGTAACATTTTCTTTTAAAACTTTGATATTTACAGCAATTATATTTTTGCCACTTTTAACAATTATGTCACAGGTGATCATTACAATGACACTACATCACAGGTTTGAGTCCTGCTGCTCTGTGATGATGGGAAATAGACTGGGTTCATACTTCCTGGATGAGCCGCAATTTCCAACCTGGTCATGATGTAACAGAAAAGTTTTATATGTAGACAGCCCTCATCAACACGCCAACGTCAGAGAACAAAAAATATTATATTTTTCCATTTTTCAGTTCGCAGCTTGGCCAGGAAGTAGAAAATGTTTGCTTGGCACATTTAGCCCTGACTTTTAAAAACAAACATGAAGGGACAGATACATACTCTGTATAGAAAACTGACCTAAGTCTGGACTCTCAAAAGAATTGAGAGAAACAAGCAGTCAGTTGACTTTTTTTAAATTTTTTTTTTTTAATGGAAACATCATGAACTAACTATTAAACGCCTTTGGGGACCCAGACCTAAAGTAATAATTTAACAAGAGGCATAGGTATTTACATAGGAATCTATGCAACATCACAGAGGCAGACACTTCATATTGCACGTGAAAAAGGCAGGTATGTATGTAAGTGGTTTAAAAATAACAGAAATGGGAAAACCACATGTGAGAGATAAAGAAAGAGAGAGATAAAGAAAGAGAGAGAGAAAGAGGCTTTTCCACAAACACATCTTTATGCCCTTTTAAAACTTTATAGTAAAAAATATTCACTCCATGTACCAAACCAAGGCAGATCAAACAATTTCAGCCAATCGTGCCAATGCATTTCCCAGTGTAGGTATAACATATACATCAATCCACTTTGCTAACCAATTAACCTTCCTCCTTAATGCACCCTCATGAGACCCGTTCAAAGAAAAATTATATAATTAAATCCTATGATTGCAATATTTTTCCTTTCATCTACCTTCACTAGCATTATCAGTGCTGCATAAAGGAGAGATATTTTAAGAAATTCTAGCAGATCACTTGAGGTTTGTGTCTGTTTCATCTCTGTCAACAGCAGCTCGGTAAAGAAAAAGAGAAATGTTCGTTTCGACCAAACATTTCTCTCTTGATCTTCAACCGACTACCTCCAGACCTCTCTCTCTGTCTCTCTCTCACTCTCTCTCATCGACTCACCCACACGTCCATCCCTCATTCGCTCACCAACTCTCACCCCTCCGCACACTGCCTACATACAGTGGTGTCCATTACAGAAGTTTCTCTTTGTGTAACTTTTCTGTGGTTATCTTACCCTAACTCTGCAGCATTTCCTATCTGGAACATTGTACAATATTAAAACTGAATATGGCATATTGTAACACAAAACCCCACAGCCCCAACATGTCAGGTTTCCTACGAGGCACAATCTGAGAGCTTTAACTCTAAGTTTCCAAACATTTCCTTTGGAGTGCAGCAATTGTGAACTGTTGATGTGTTCAGGAAAGAGTCATTTCTGTGATGGGCACATCTCTAGTCCCTTCTTGAGAACAATTTGTGGGTGCACTGACAACTGAAAAAATGGTGTTGTGTCTGCCATATGTCCATTGGTCGCTGTATTCATAACTTAGAATAGAAAGAAGTGAAATGGCATGACATCTGAGGTCTTCACACAGGTATTTCACAAATATACATCTTCTGAGCATGGTGATCATTCAGTCAACACATTGATACTCAAACTATGTCTATAACAAATATACAACATACATACTAAACAGACGCTTTATTTCAATTTTCATATATTAAAAGCTCTAAGAAAGGCAGCAAAGATGCGCAATAAGGCAGATCCATATGACACACCCAATGACACACTCCATATAACACACTCTACTCTGGCACATTTACACTAACAGATGAGATGGATCTTTTAAAGGGCTTCGGTTGCTCTCTATCTAAAGTGGTTTAATGAGGAGATCCGTAAACTAAAAAAAATAAAACAAAGTCTAAAAGGTGCATGGGAGTGCACATGATGCTGAGAAAAATGAGGGTGGGTTTAAAATTAGGTATCTTTTGTGTTGAGGTGTAAATGCATACCTGATGCAGTGGCATCCAAATAATATGCACAGGGCATGTGTTTTCAATGTTTTATGTGTGGAGCGAGGTGTCATGGCGAGGAATCTGTGACTCTGTGAATGATCAGTGATTGTCAAATTGTCCCTTAAGCAACCCAAAAAAATGAGGAAAAGTGAATCAGTACACATGAGGGTTTAAATGTTGTCAAAGCAAATGAACAAATCTCCCTTGTGCAACTTCATGATCATGAATTAATTAAATATACTTCGAAGAGCTGAATAGAAAAATCTGTTCTGGTGGTATAAAAATGGACTGCATTAATTTCTTAACCATGGAGAAATCAACACTGACCGAGATAAAAGGAATAATACATGAGGTGTCCATACAGCATGCATTCATAAGCATCAGGTGAGGGACTACAGTATGGCAGCTGCTTGTGTGTGAACAAAGCTGAGCCATTTAAATCAATATAAGCTATTATGAAACATTTTACAGAAAGTATAGCACTTTATCTCACTGTTACATGTTGAAGTAGTCTTTTTCCATAACAATGACTTGTTTTTTCTCTGTCTTGTGTGTCTAAATGTTATGTGCATGTACATACGTGTGTCAGTGTGTGTGTGTGTTTTTACAATCTTAATCAGGATCAGTACTGTATGAATTAACTTGTGGTAAAAACTTATTTTTCCAGTAGAGCTGCTGAAAAAATATAAAGTCACCACCCTCTGCTTTCCTGAACTGGAGACACAAGCAACAAGTAGCATCTAATCACTGAACCAGCTCAGATGGATCCACTTGTTTCAAATCACTTGTCTGATTCAACTGGTTTGAAACTTTGTCCTGTCCAATCTGCATGGCTTGCTAAGCATCTAAGTGATTGACAGTAGCGAGACCCCTCCCTCTTAGGTCGCTAAAAAGGAATCCTCGGCCTCTTATTGGACCACAGAAAATTTCAGGAAATCGTCGGCAGCCCGCTGTCGTCACTGACCCCTCCCTCCCTCTGCATCGTCAAGGCAACCGTTGAGGCAGTGGTCGTCGCTCCCGAATGCACCCTGGGACTGCAGCAGCTCATATTCCTGGTCCAGGAAGTCTAGGCTGTTGTTGCTAGGCAACCCACGGATGGTGAACTTGTGGGACACTTTGGTCCACTGCTCCCGATTTGCCGCCACTCTCTCGTACAGCTCAGTGGCCCCAGGAAGCAGTTCAGATAGCAGCCTGGAAGGACAGAAGACAGCAGTGGCACATGAGCTGTTTGTTATTGTAAGACTCTGTGAAGAGAGGCTTCCACATGAGTAATGTATATTAGTCCCAAACTAAAAGGTATAAACGATCATTTAATAACAAATTCTTTTGAGTGCTTATATTCTTGCATGTCCTCTTTTTAACTGTGTTATATGGTATCTTTTTTTTTACACGACACCTGCAATCATGGCTTATTTGGCCTCTTGGGGGCAGAGACACCAAAACGCTCCAGGGAGCTGAGGGAAACTTGTCCATAAGAGTGACTCCTTTCACATTAAAAACAAATATTAAAAATATACTGTACAAAATCTAAATTCAGTTTACATACAGGGAAGAGATTTCTGATTACTATTTCTGCTTGGAAGCAATATTCAAAATTATATTTCTCACCCAGTGTTCAATACTTGTAATGTGGGGACCAAGGTCAGTCCTAATGCTGAGACAAAGTGATATATGCCTAAAGCGATCTGGCTAGGAAGGATGTGATGTTTTAGTTTTTTCGTACGCACTTGTAGATGGGCATGGCGATATGTTCCATGAAGCTTATCTGTAGTTCTGGGATGTATGCTTTTTCTCTGTCCATCATCTCACTGGGCCTGTTCCCCATGGCTTTTTCCTGCACACACACGCACACACAGTACAGACAGACATGAATAATGAGCTCACCATTGTGTAAAATGACACACACTTTAGCCACTCGCTAAATCATTTCACATGTCATTTAACAGTCAGAGTTCACTGACACATACCAGATCTCCTTGAGAGAAGAACTCTTTATAAATCAGCTCCTGTGGACACAGAGGCAAACATCTGTTATTGTTCATACGGGTTCATATTCATAGTGACACAGATTGAGTTCCTCTTAAAATACAGCTTCCATTCATATAATGTTGAATATAAACTGACTCCACTTGATATTTCCTTATTGAGTGAAGTATAACCTCAACTCTAATCTCTACTGGCATCTTTTGTGAGAAAGACCAACACTCAATTTTACATTTTACATTCAACTTAAACATGTACATAAGCAATTTTGAAATTTAAAATGGGATATTTCAAGGTACTATGTAATGTAACATACAATACAATAATACAATATCTAATGGAAACCTGGTGTATCGCAGTCTGGGCTTGTAGCTTTAGGAGAGAATTTCCCATATTTGCAAACATGACTGTAACTGGATTATCCAAGATAAAGTACCAGCGCCCTTTATTACAATTTTGGTGTGATTGCTGTTTTTCATTAATCCTCATGCATATTATGGCCCATGAGAAAATAATGTACCAACTGAGACCAGTACAAACCAGACATTGTAGAATAATTTCCTCCCCTGAATTAAACAGAAATGCATTTTCAGTTTTTGGGAGCAAGGATTACAGTGCATTTGCTCTAGGTGTCCGGTATTTGGAGATTTAGGGTGTTGGATTTAGGACAAGGGTCAGGGTGTTGGTGTTGAAAAAGGGGGCAGACCAAGATTAAACATAATCCTAAAGTGGAGTGCAGTTTCACATGATAGAATATCATGGAATATAGACTGAAATGCTTTCTACTGTACAGCTTTGCATTTCATTATCTTGATCGTCCTAGAAATGAGTTCGTTTTACTGTATAGTCTACTGCATGTCGTCTAAAAGAGACAGTATGTTAATGTCCAGTTTCTACATCACGTCAAACATTTTTGGAATTTGTGGAACAAGCTGTTTTTAAATGTCAAAAGTGTATTAGACCACTTTAATTGCCACTACTACTTCCGAGACTACACTTCTGCAACTTGCACCACACTAATTACTGAGTATTATTATTAATAATTGTTCAAATTACTTGAATAATTGTTCATCATGGGACACATTTGCACAATTGAATATACTACAGTATAAAGGTGTAGAACCTCATATCGAGGCCATTTGCAGGAGTATGACAAAAATATCTGTGGGTGATGATTCATATATTGTTATGTAATTTCTTAAAGTTAAACCTGGCATCCCCTAATGTTTTGATAAATGAATGTATTTGCCAAATCATCAAGTCAGTGTTTTAAAAATGAAACACATTTTGACACAGACACAGGTATGGAGTCGAACTGACAGCAATCTTGCGTGTGGTTTTCCAGCCCTTGGTTTGGTCTGACAGGTCACATGACGTCATCAACAGGCACAGCAGCATGGAGCGGTGGGTTCGGCTTTTTGGATTGTATCCGTCTGAAACGCACAGATATGAAAAATGGTAAACCACAGTAAAAATTCAGATTGAAACATTTAACTTATTAATAACAATTTTTTGAAACGCATTGCATTTTAGTGTCCCGTACTCAAAATATCCACTTACTATGTATTTTTAGATTATGATGCTCAACAACCTCATTGAGATGTTAGGTAAGGACATTTTGTATATTTGTTAAGAGATGTTTAAATGTAACTTTGACTCTTTATATCTTAACTCCTTGTTTAGTTAAACTATTTCAGCCACATGATTGACAAGTTACACAGTCTGTGGTGTGAGGAGGTTGCTAACTCATTCTGAGGTTTTTAATGTCCTTGAATTGCTTTAACAACTAAAAATGGATTCCACTGAGGAGCCATCCACTCAGGATGCCTTATAATTGGCTGCATTCAGGCGTAACAAACCACTGGCCAGGAGGTTACAGCCAATTATATTACATAAGAGTGCAGTAAGCAACTGCCTCCTCAAAATGGTAAATTGTTGAGAATTTTTAAGAATGTCAGTGATGAATGCTGCAAGTTTGAGTCCAGATCTCTGCAAAATAATATGTGTAATGAAAGTATAGAGTCAGAATGTGCCTTTTGTGTGGTGCCAAGGGGGAGCCACGCTGCAGAAGAAATGGGTTAAAAATTTCACAATTTATATATTTATCAGTGATTATTTAGGTAAAGAATGAACCTAAGTTATATGGGTTTACTTGTGATTCATCACCAATCAGTCAATCACAAATCAAGAAAAATATATTTCTGATATTTAATAATGTATGCTTCAAATATCATTTATATGATATGATAAATATGTTTTTTTTGTGAAAGAAAAAGTAAAAACACTGCTTTAGCGTCACCACTCTGGACCATGCATCTGAACAAAGCCTCCCTTTGCTGTGTGTGGCTGTGAGTAAAAAGCAAAGGTGTGGCTGTGCATACTGAACTATTGTGGCGTACCATCAGCCATCTTCTGTAAGTCCTTGAAAATGCGAAGGTGGTGAGCCAGGTCTGTCGCCAGAATGATGTCTCTCATCAAATCCAGCATGCGCTGGTAGTCCTAAAAACACATCAAAAACAACTTAAGCTTTCACACACAGTGACAGCTGAATGTGGAATCTAAATGAGAGAGAGAGAGAGACATTTGTATTGTGTGAATGTTAGATTTTATATCTCACCTTCCTGGAGAACTTCTCAAAGATGTTGCAGCCATGAGTGTTCAGAATGGCAATGGCCTGGGCGAAGTGATGTCTCTGTCGTGGCAAAAAAAAAAAAAAAAAAAAGCATGATGGGAAAATGGTTGCTTCTGAAGTAATGTGGAACCAATATGCATGCCTCCCACTGCTACAAAGAATTCAAGTTTGATTTTGACCACTAGATGTCACACTGGAACACAACAATGTTAGTATTTCTCAGAGACTGAGGATTATTAACTATGAAAGAACAAACCAGTATAACCAGTGAGCAATGTAATTCAATGGTTGTGAGTTTACCTCCATCACGGATCCCTCGGAGCTGTAGAGAGCAGCCAACACAGATTGCTGAAAATAGAAAAAGAAAGACAAATGAAACACAATCCCTTCAGTGTACACGCTGTATTGACTCAAATGAATCATAATCCCTCAATAAAATACACTGACTTATTTTTAAACATGCTTGTCAGCTTGAACATGAGGTTTGAAATATACATCATAAAAGAGCTGATAAAGCTCTGATAAAATAATGAGTGACCTACGCTGCATAATGACAGTTGATAATATGTGTGTGTGTCATTTCGGTGCTGAAGGTTTATGCATGATTAGAGTGGAACAGAGCAACATGCTCCTAATCACAATGACATCTAGTGTCTCAGTGGGGCACTTTCACAAATGCAGATACACAACCACGTACTGATATAACAGAAAAACACCCAGAGCCTGGCTCTTATTGATGTGCTTCATCTAAAAGTCAATTTTTTTGTCTGCATTTTTAAAGTGCTGGTGAAGTGTTGCTCTACTGCACTCTACGTGCTTGGGAGGATTAATGTTCTTATTCAATGCCATGCACTTCCTTTTCTTTCCACTTTGTATCACTCCCGACACTTCATCGTATGAACTCTAGTAAAGCAGAAACATCATTTGTGCGCTCACCGAGGCGACTTGGAAAGAATTGTTAGTGCCACGGTGGTCCAGGTCATGGCACATACAGGAGACAAAGAGCGCTAAAATCTCTATATCCCTAAAAAGAGAAGACATCGGGCAAGGTGGGATCATTTTAGCGACATAAACAATGGTGAGATTACATTTCTAGAGTGTTTAAGATTGGCACACTCACTCGAGGTAGTTGGACAGCCCTAGGTTTTTGTAGAGCAGGTAGCAGAAGTGTGAGACGGAGAAGGCGTGCATCCAGTTGTGGTAGGGAGGGTCTCTGTAGCCTTTCTTCACCATCAGGCAGAACCTGACACCAAAGCAGCAGTTAAATTATGGTCTGCATCTCAGCATGTTGCCAGTGATAAATGTAGTATAAAGACACTGCGTATCAGGTCTCACAGTTGATTGACAGGGTCAATAAATATTAGAAAAATCCCTGATACAAGACACTCTAAAAGCAGTGACAACCAAAAACAGACTGGACGTGCGATCAATTTATCAATGCAGACTACTTAAAGTAATTGGAGGACACACACATACACACAGGCTCCTATATTCAGTACATGAATTGATGGTGCTTTCAGACCTGGCGAGCGTGTGCAGGTCAATCTTGTATGTGTTGATGAAACCCATATCTTCAAACATGCTGAGGACGCACTGCAGACACACACACAACAGGAGAGGTTACATCAGCTTTCTTTCCTTGTTTCTGCCTCATCTCATCTCTCCCCATCTCTCTCTCCTCTCCCTTTTCCTGTCAACCTCTGCTCCTCACCATGGGTGTGGTGTCATCCAGAAGGGAGCGAGGGGTGTATGTGAACTCGGCGAAGCAGGGGTGGATCTCCTTCACTGGATCAATCCCCGTCACCAGCAGCTTAGTCACCTCTTCCTCTGAAACCTGCAACATACACACACTGAATCATACTGAGTAAACGATATTGACTGTGTCAGAGAATACCACTGCGCCTGTGTGGGAGAGTGAGTGAGACGCGTCGAGGTGATTTTACCTTCATGTGGTACATCATCATTTCATTGGCCAGGTGGGACCTGAACTGAGCTTCATGGACCCTCTTGTAGAGCAGAGACTAGAGAAACAGACACCAGGTTATAGTAACACTATAACAAACAGTACAACAACACAGTAACCTGGCTACAATATGATGTACAGTGGTAGAGGAAAGGAACTTAATGAATGTAATCTAAAAATGTTTTCATTATTTTCATATATTCGGAAAAATAAACTGGGTCCAAAATAGCCTGATTTGAAAGTAAAGTCAAACGTTTTCTAATAATATCATCAGGAAATTGGAATCTACCCCAGCACTATACGCAAACTTTGTCTCCTACTGATTATAGATCATCCGGCTGAGCCCATTTTTGCCTTTCATGTTAATCTACTTGGGCAAATGCTTCTAAGTGTGTGTGTGTGTGCATGTGTGTGTGTGTGTGTTTGTGTGTGTGTGTGTGTGTGCGTGTGTCCATCTTCAAATAGCAAACCAGAGATTTATGATTAACAACTGAATGCCGCTTACATTTCAGCACATGAGGGAACTGCTTTTTACAACCTACAGCATAATGTACACCATGATACAGAGTGAGCATCAATAAATAATGCATTTGGTCATGTTTAAATGATTGATGAGCTGCCTAGAAGGCAATTATTTTTCCAATCAAATATCTTTATAGTTTGTAGATAAACTATCGAGTACCTGCAGTCATTCAAAGGTCAGAAGCTACTTCATGTGAAGGTGAATTGGAAATGCTGAATTAAATATCATCACAGCTGTACTTCTTTCTTTCTTTATTTCTTTCTTTCTTTCTATCTTTCTTTCTTTCCCTCCCTCCCTCCTTTCCTCCTTCATCTTGGTCTCTCTGCTTTAAGGCAGTCTGCATTATTATGCCTTTCTTATGGAACATCATGTGAAATTAGTTGTAAACATGTAATCAACAGTTAAGAAACTATACCAGTCAATTATTGATTTAATTCATTTTTAAATCCATTAAACTCAAATGAATTGCATGACTGCCTGAGGCATTGTTAGAGGCAAGAGAAATCAATCCATTTACACAGAGTGAATCAATTTTAATCAATGTTTCCACTGTGTTCTGGTAAGAGCTGAAAGGTACCACAATAAAGAGAGACAAGTTTTATCATCACATTTAAAAAAAAAAACTGCTTTAAAGCAAAATTTAAGACGACTATAAATGTTGTGTGTTTAGAAATCGATCTCAAAATCATCGCAATCAACAACACAACTACAGCGCAGCCCTCTAGCTCTCCTGTCTATGACCATCATTATCGTCACAAGCGTCCAAGTCCTTGCTGTCTTCTTCAACATGCAGAAGTTCAGCTGAATGTGTGTTAATGGGTTTGCGGCAGTCATACAATGCATATGAACTACACCATAAAAGCCACTCAGTCCCATCACAGACCCAATCTCTTTAAATTTCCCTCGAGACTTTGCTCTTCTCCGCCTTGACCGAGCATTTCACTCCCACTGAACTGATCCTGTTCGATCTTTCTGGCAGCACTAACAACAGATCTACCGCACTGCTTTAAGGGGTAAGAGACTCCTAATGATCGATACGCTGTGTGCACTTTCTGTTACTCCTCTCTGTGCACTTAGATTTAGTTCATGATTATAAAGCTGCATGGAGGTTGCAGAGATGAAACTGTTATACAGTACATTTATATTATGAGCTGTTTTTTAAAATCAAGGTGAGGATTGTTTACAATGGCCAGCTTGTATGAAGATGAATGTGTGGCTGCAAAAATGCTACATCTTAATGTTATATTGTTTCATACTTTTTCATTGCGGCTGCCGCTAACAACGATAATAAGTGTTAGAAGCTGTTAATTAATTTGCAACTGATAATGTTTCTCTAGCTGTTGGGGAGTTTATTTACTTCATGTTTAATACGCTTGGTTTATAGCTTGGCTTCTTTCTTACTTCATATGGAACCATACAAGTGGACAAATATAAATATACCAGGAACAATTTAATGGCTTGCCTTTCAGTGGCTATTCAACATACTGAACCAGAAGATGTAAAGGTTATAGAGAATCCGTTCCCAAGACTTTCTTTCAGTGGGAGAGAAGACTTACATGGGCAATGCTAATACCACAGTAGATGGAGAAAGCTGTGGCCAGATCCTCATCGAAACGGTTGAACCACGGCCCATTCATTTTATTCACCAACTCAGCCACCCCGATCACCTCTAGAGGAAGAACGATTTAAAGAAAGTTGAGGTGAACAGAAGTAAAGAGAGAGAGAGAGAGAGGAAAAGCGTGAGAAAAGGAGGGTGGGCCGTTGAGGGGGGGTGAGTGGAGGATAGAAAGGAGTGATGGATGCAGAAATGGATGGATGCAGGGAGAGGAAGTTGGTGATGATAAAATGGAAAGTGGTAGATGAGAGTCAAGGATGAGAAAATGAGGCACAAGATGCAACAGTCCGAGGTGCAGAACAGACGTTGAATCTGCTAACCTAAATTAATTTCACACTGGAGCTGAGCCTAATCACACATAAAAAGATCTGATTTTCAACTCTTAATCTGAGCGTCAGACAGTTTTTTAGATGGAGACAAATCACACAGGATCTAAAGTTTCTCTGCTTGGATACAGCAAGAAGTAGCGCCATCAAAGTCTGAGTTTTCTGTAATTTCTAAGTATGGAACAGACTGAAGACGGCTTCTAAAGTGCACTTTATGCACTTTGGAGACGCAACCGTCATTTAGGCACAAGAATGTGATGTAACAACTCTTCGTGCTATTCTGAGGGAGCACCTGTGTGGAAATGTAGCTTGGTTTTTAAAATAGTTTCTACCAATAATGTAATAAAACTAAATCTGACAGTGTAAAGAAATGTCAACAGCGGACTATAGATTAGTGCAGTATTAGACTCACGCTAAACCTAACCATTGAATTGTTTACTAAATGTTAGGTGAGTATTTGTGCCTACATTGTTGAACATTAGACTGTTCAATAAAGATGAATTAAACGTAACAAATATTCTGTAAACTTTCTGTAGGCGTACATAAAGTGTAACCATGTTTTTCTTGTTATAAATGTTTTAATTGTCTTTTATCTATTTTATTGTTTGCATTTTTTCACTTTTCACAAACTGTTGTTCGTGTGTGCATATGTTGAATTTACTGTAAACAACTTACCATTGTTTTCGTCTTTGATGGGGAAACAGAGGATGTTGCGAGTCTTGAAGCCGGTGCTGTCGTCCACGCCTCGGTAGAAGAGAGGATGGGAGTAGGCGTCTTTAATGTTTAGGATCTGACCAGTGGTTGCCACGTGGCCTGCGATACCCTGATCTGCTGGGATACGAAACTCATTCTGCACTCACACACACACGCACACACACACACACACACACACACACACACACACACACACACACACACACACACACACACACATGCAATTGATGCATTTATTTGATGGTTGACACCAGAGACAGAGAGGGAACGTGTGGAGAGAGCAAAAGGGATGACGTGTGATCATGGTGCCCAAACTGCATGTTGTACCTCTTCATCACTAACCACGCCCCCGTCAAACACCTTCGCCACCAGCTCATGACTGACACGATCCAGCAGGAACACGGAACAGCTGGAGGAACAGAGAGTGACAGAGTCAGAGGGGTAACGGAGAAAATAGGGTTTTTATCTCATTTCATCATTTCATCAATGTGGCGAGTTGGTTAATAACAAATTGCCAAGATAGCCTTTTGCAAATGGAGATAAAGACATCTACTCTATACGCACACACTGCTCTCTCTTTCACGCACGCACACACACACACACACACACACACACACACACACACACACACTGAAGCATCCCTTTGAAGATGAATCAGAGGGCTTACATCTCTGCATCACTGAGGTTCCTGGCCTCCACTATAATTTCCTGTAACAGTACTGACACGTCATCTGAAAAAATTAGAGAGAGAGAGAGAGAAGAAGAGGGTGAGCGAGGAAATAAAAGGAAAAGAGAGGAAATGAAAGGAAAGCCCAGATAGACAGAAACACAGATTACACCGTGAGTACCGGTGGATCAGCTGTACAAGCTGATAAGAGCTTTTGTAATCAACGGTTCGGTACAGTGACAGGCAATTTGCTCTACCAGTGGATCAATTTTTTTGTAGCAGCAATCATGATGAATCATCAGTGACTTATTCTACTGTTGGTGCTCACTGTTAGATAAGAATCTAAATGCCTTGGTGTAATTATTGGATATGGGGGGGTGGGGGGTGCCTTTAATACCCTTTTGATTTTATGGTTATGATCCAGGGTGTAATCACCTTTAGGGACGGTAATATCTCATTCAATTACATGTGTCATTCGTTTCATTAGGTGACCACTTAAATATCAGCCATTAACACAAATTGTCCTACAACGTTCTTCCTTCACAGAGACGGACAGAGAGTGACAGAGACAGACAGACAGAGGAGGGAAAACTTACCCAAGTGTGTGAAGAGATTCTTGGCCACTTGCAAGAGTGCCTATGTGGTGAAACAGTGGACACGAAAAGCTGTTTAAAAAGGCAGCTTCATGTATATTTATGTATGCGTACAGTGTGTGTGTGTGAGTGAGTGACTGGGTGAGCGGGCATGTGCAGTACCTGGCACTCCACTTTGAGTTTCTGTTCTTTCTGGAAGGCCAAAGTTGAAGTGAGGACCGTTGAAGTGTAGCAGAAACAGTGCTGGATGGCATGCTCATCTGCCTCCGTGTGTCTGTGTTTGAGGACGTGCGCGCGCACACACACACACACACACACACACACACACACACACACACACACACACATCAGATATTCGTATTATACATATTGTGTGTCATCTTGTGTTGCTATTACAGTAGTACATTTCATTTCAAAAACATTTAAGAGAGTTGAAACTGTAATTTATTTATTTATTTATTTCTTCAGTGAATGGGTTAACTTTTTTTACAGTCATAGAACAATCATTCTGTGGTTCTATCTCCTTTAAGTTTTGGCAAACAAGACATCATTGTGGGCTTTGGAAGTAATTTTTCACCATTAAAAAAAATTTAATCATCTCTACCTCTGCTCCACTACATTTCAGAGGGAAATAATAACCCTTTTTGCTCTCAGTGCGTCTTCTACCACTGCATTTTATAGATCAATGAATGAATTAATGGAATAATTATGAAATAAAAACACAGATGAAGAAAGAATCACAACTATGTAAGACTGAATTTAAGAAAATGTACTTTAATAGTGTATGACTAAATGACTGGAAATGACGTAAACTGAACCAATCTCTGATTTCCTGCAAGTACTGAATGCGGCTGTCACTCTCCTTTAAAATTAAATGATGTGTGAACTTAACAGCATTAATCAGAAAAATGAAATTATCTGCAGCGACCACAGAGATGCTCGTAATTGCCTGCAGTTACTTCTCTTTGCCTACAGAGGGCAGTGACACATTATTGTGATGAAGTCAGGAGCAGTGAACATTTCCGCAGCTTTCTTGCCCTGAGCTTAGACTCCCAGGAATCCTAGCAAAGAAGGCAGTATTTGTACCGAGCTCGGAAATGGCCAGGGAATCTCAGTTTAAGGGCGATTAAGTTCACTTTCCCACAAGAGGTACAAATCCTTTATGGCTGACATTCAGGAGAGAGAATAAAGAGTAGGCTTCAGTCTTGTGAGTCAGGCTGTAGAATAATTTTTTTCTGTCACGATAGAAAATAAAGCTCCATTATTCCTGCAGCTAGAATGAAGACCAGCAGGAGTCCATTTTCAAAGACCAGAAGCACACAACAATTTCCACAACAGATCTGGTGTTTATGAAAAAGGTCGTGACTAATAATGTGTGTACTCTGTTTGGTCTTATGTGACACTGCCATGGAGTTGGTTGCAGTAATTATACAGTATATAAACTTCTTATACTGCCGCTTAGGATGCAGGTTTATATGATCAGCATTCTTTGCCATACTGTGCATTCTCAACCTGCTCTGTGCATATAACAAAATTCAGTTATGTTTGTGATGGAGTGTGTTGTGTGTTACAATCTCATCTGCTGGCACTAAAACTGAGTTATGGACCTGGTATCCCGATACATTTTCATGCACCTGTGACCTTGGGTAAGAGGTTACATCACACTTTTTTGAGGCCAGGCAGAGAGAAGTACAAGCAAACTCTGCATATGAATATGCCATTTGTGTGAGACGGGGATGTGTCTTTAAGATATATGTCTCTACTAAAATCTGGATGACTGAGCTGGAAGCATAGGATAGATTTATCTCATTTTATGCGCCGTTGTGACCATAATCCTGCTGCTGTTACCATGGTAATGAGATGCCAGCTCTGTCATCAGTGCCACTGGCAGAGGGAGAAATTATAGGACATGAACCCCTCTCTATCTATCTGAGTCTTCAGAGAGGAGAGAGAGAGAGCATGCAAGGGAGAGGGATTGTATGTGAGAGCATGCATGTGTGTGAGTGCGTGAGGTGTGTGTGAAGAGATAAAAAAGATAGATAAAATACGCTAATCTAAACATAAATCAAGACATGTTATTGGACAAGGAGAGGGAGAAAGAAAGATGGATTATAACAAGACATTTAAAATTAAAATGTCAGCAGAAGATGACATGTAATATAAAATTAATACAAATAATTTAAAACAATCTTTCTTCCCAAATGTTTCTTAAGCAAACACAGACACACAGTTTTTACAGACTTCTGTATTCAGCAGATAGTGCAGCTCCTAGCAGCACGCACGCACGCACGTGCACGCACACACGCACGCACACACGCACGCACACATACACACACAAACAAAAGCCAAGACTTGGTGCCAAACCCAGCAACCAATTCATCCGCTGCTGTTAGACTCATGACCTGACTCTAGATCATCACATAGCCATCTGCATGGGCGCACACACACACACACACACACACACACACACACACACACACACACACACACACACACACACTGGCTCCAAAGTGATGGTATCCATTCATCAGGGGCTTGCAGCATGTTCTGCTGGTTAGTAGCAGATTTCAGTGGAAACAGCAGCACACTCTCCACTGCTACAAACAAAACAAATCGGAGCTGTTCTGAGCTCAACCAATCAGGCGACCCATCCCAACATTACTGTAAGCCGCTGTCAGATAAATCTTTGTATCTACCATGAGTCAGCGCTTCAGGATTTAGGAAAAGCCAAAGCATCTTCAGTCTGACAATCCAGCATTTTAAATATGCTCCAGCAATAAGCCACCAGTGACTGAGTCACAGTGATTTCTGAACAGCTAGCATGTTCAAAACAGGATTTCAGTGAGTGTCTCTTGAACTCTGAGGTTTTACTGTGACCTTATCATTAAAGAGAGGGAAAAAAACAGGACATAACCAAAAAGGGGAAAAAAAGGTTAATGATAGCTTACAGTATGAACACAGTCTTTCACATGTACATACCTCTGGCCACCCTGCTTGTTGAAGGCGCATGCTAGAGCCACCACCTGACCAGTGGCCCTGCTGACCACAGGGACACAGAGCATGGAGGAGATCTCACAGCCTAACATACTGGACAGCTGCCTACGCTCCTCCTGAGAGGAAGAGAGGCGCAAAGATTGGATTGATAGATATATAGATAGATAGATAGATAGATAGATAGATAGATAGATGGATTCTTACAGCACTGATGTCCTGAAGAGTAATTGACTTCTTCTTCTCGACGACCTGACCGAAACGTCCAAACATCAGCTGAACAGACGAGAGAAAAGGAGAGACATAAAGACAGGGTGAGTGAAAAGGGTGGGGAGGTAAAGAAAAACAGAATAATGAGGGTGAGAGACAGGAAGAAAGGAGAACTGTTGAAAGAGTGCCTGGAGATTTTTATAGGGGTAAAATATGTAAAGGATGTTTATTCTGAGGGAAGTCTGTTACCTCCCTTCTTAAATTAGCACAAATTGCCCATCAAGGAGGTGTTTTTTTTGTGTCCGAATATATCGCTACATCAAGTATTATCAAGATTTCACACATCATTACCCTGGTAAAAATGCTACGTCTGCACCACAACCAGGGACAGGAGACTTAAAGCAACCCAAAGGAAATGATTACTTCTACTGCCCAAATTTTCTTAATTATAACCACTGCCAGGGATTATAAGAGATTACATGTGGGAGGTTTGTTCTATCGTGTCATTCAAAGAAACCTACAACAAGGGTTACTGCACTGGCATCAAAAGTATGCTTGTTAAAAACTGCAACAAATCCTTCTGAATACACCTGAGTGTACTAGACCACCTCATGGCCCCCAGTGTGAGAAAAAAAAACACACACACACAAGGGAATGAGTGACTGACTGACTGAAGGCAAGAATGAACACAAACTGGAAAATAAATGAAAAGACGAAATAAACAAATGAATATATATTTATTATGAATAAATTATTGTTATTATTGTTTTTTGCCTCACCGGGAAGCTGATTTCCTCTTCCAGGACTTTGTCTCCAACAACCTAAAGGTCACAAAGGTCAAAGGTCACTGCTTATTCAAATGTTAATGTCAAAATTACTCTTTAGTGAATGAGTCATTGCTAAAATGGTAGATGTCTCTCTCTCTCTCTGTGTATGTGTGCTTGTGTGCGTGTGTGGTGTGTGTGTGGCAGGAGAGACAGAGAGATGAAGAGACCATGTGTGTGAGACAATTATAGTATTTGTGTGTGTTGTTTTTGTGCGGTATTACAAAGAGAGATTATGAGAACAAATGTGTATGAGCGTGATAAAGATGTGGAGAGAATGTTTTTTGTGAGTATGTGTGTGTTTGTGTACTTGTACTTCTATCTTTGTGAGACCTTGGGAGTCACATTTATGGAACGTGACATTTTGGCAGGTCCTCACAACTTTGTTTGAGGGTTTAGACTTTAAGGGTTGTGGGTGTATGTGTGTGTGTTTGTACCTGGCAAAACAGCTGGTGGTTGTCCTCGGACACCAGCAGCAGACAACAACACTGCGACCGAGTCTGCTGCTGCAGCTGAAGGAGAGCACAAACACAACATCAGTCCTGAAATATAATCACAAAAATCTCTCTGTCAGACTTGGTCAGATTGTTTTTAAAGCCTCAATTTAAGATTCTTTGGAGCGTAGCCTCGGTGTGAAGATGAAATTAGAAATCAGTGGGCAATGGAAAATGCCTGGAGCTAGGGTGGGGCAAGAATTCAGTATTATCTTTGTTGTCTTGCAGTAGCATCAAATTGAGGATTAAGACTTACAAGTAGTAATAATAATAATAATGATCTTTATTTATGGGGCACTTTTCAAACTACAAGGGTGATATATGTTTCTATTATTCGCAGAAAATACTAACTAAATATTTAGTATAACATCTGGAATCAATCTAGAGTTTTATCACAACTAAAATAGTGTGAGTGAGAGGATTTATTGAACTGGTTTCTAAATGCAAGTCTGCAATGAACAATGATTTTATAAGATGGATGTACAGTTATTTTCTTTTCCAGTTAACAGCTTTACATTTATATACTTATTCATACATATTCCAACTAATATGACTTGATAAGTACGTTTGTATACCTAGGCTCATTTTTCACAACAATCTTCAATTCTTCACATTTCACTCATGAAAACTTGTAGTTAATCAGTGATCGTCTCATCGTAACATTCATACCTTATAAAATAACATAAAATACATTATCATGCCGAGGTTTTCCTTTGAACCGGAATGCTGAAAATCTCTCCACAAACAAGACAAGGTCACATTTAGGTGTCTGTGTGTGTATAAATGAGTCAGTGTCTCTGCAGTGAACATCTCTGCTGCCATGCTCTGTAAGACCTGCAGAGTTGCAACCAATATCCTGCTGCGGTCTGTGATGGGAAACATTTCATTCACATTAATAGTCTGAAACACACTCTGAGGTGCAAACACACACACACACACACACACACACACACACACACACACACACACACACACACACACACACACACCTTCATACACGCTGACACAAATACTGTAGGTACACAGGCATATACATGAGCATACATAGATGTTCACACACCCACACACAGTTATACCTAAGAGCAGCGTTGCCTCACACAATATTAGTCTCTGTAATCCACAGAGCTGGATGAAGAACAACCAGGACAGGAATAAACACCAGCCACTGCCAACGTGCTCGCCCCTCAGTCACACAGCGCAAGCACTCAACATGCACTCACATACACATGCAGCACAAACACTCATACACATAAAGCATGTCGCTGCACCCACATACAATAAGTCCCTCCACCCCCTTTTTCCCAAATACTGTTAATCCCATAAGAGCCGCCCCAAGCACTTCCCACCAAACTGACAATTCTTCAGAAGCAAAATCTCCTGCTGCTTTTCCTACCCCCACCCCCACCCCCACGC
>NW_019524866.1:143091-154898 GCF_002814215.2 Seriola lalandi dorsalis
GCCCCCAACCCCCCACCCGCCACTCCCTTTTACAACCGTAACAATAAACAGGCAAAACAAATCATGTAGGATTCAAAATACATTTTCAAACCCCTGCAGCCTCATGCAGCACCTCAACCTCCCCTTTCCTTCAAATGCAGGAAAAATACTACAAAAGAAGGTTCGGAGGCACCAAAGGCTGACCGAGGTTTTACATTCAGGCTGCACTGCTGCAGCAGTGTTGTTTGACCACAGGACCACATTGGTTTGAACTGATTTTCACACAATTCTGTTTGCCCCCCTGCACCCAAAAGATATACTGTTAAAAATAAAGTGCAGTTAAAAGTAAATTCTTTTGATATTGACAGAAGACATTTTAGAAAATGAGGAGAAAAATGGGAAAGAAAAACTGAAAAAGAGGCAAAAATAACATGCTGATTATGCACCAGAGTCTCTAAAAAGTAAAACTTTGGTGAAAAACAATTAACATTTAAATTACTGAGTGCTTAGGATGCAAATTATAATGGTAAAATCTGATTTCCTCATACCATTACTGATTAAAAACAGAGTCTTATCTGTTATTTAATAATCAAAACAAGCCCTGATAAATTCCCAGACTTTTTGTTTTTGTATAAAACAATAATGAGGCCTTGTGATAATCTACCAGAGATTAAATATATTTTGTATATCTAAATCTCCAAAAATCTAATCCAAGCATGAGGGTGGCAACTTTTCATTATCAAATTTTAGTTAACTGTCACAAGATACAAAGAAAAGCAGCAAGGTTTCACGACTGGTTAGCTGGAGCTGATGAATGCAAAGTATATATATTTCCTGTTAATAAAACAATGTAAAAGTTCAAAGTTTGCAGTGTGAAAATAATCACAAGTGTGTGCACACATCCTGATGGACTGACGCTTTGGGCTTTTGATGCAGTATAACCTTCAATGCTCCCTCCCACTCTTTTGGCCTATATCCTCCTCTTTCTCATATTTTCTTTATCTGTGAATAATTTCGTACATTTAAATTGTTTTCATGTTCCTGCACATACTATTACTGAAGCCTGGTATCTTCTCTTTCTCTCTCCTTCCTCCCACTCATCCAAAGCTCCTCTTTCCCTGCAATCAATCTCCGCACCTCTCCCCCCTGCTTCCCATCTTTTTACGGAGAGTACGTCATATATACGGAGGGGCACATACTATGTAGAGAATGATGAAGTAATTGTGGGATAAAAAGCTTGTGGTGTGGGTACTGACAGGAAAAGGCGAAAAAGTCACTGGGAAGGATTTCATGTTTTGCATGTGCTGTAAGTCTGCAACTGTGTGTATGTGTGTGTGGGAGGGTATGAGTGATCTCAGCCACTTACATAATTGATGACTTTGAGCTGGAGAGAGGCTGCATCAAGGTCATAGAGCTCACCTGAAAGAGAAAATGGAGAGAGAGAGAGAGTGAGGGAGTGATGGGAGTAAAAACCAGGGAGGAGGAAGGGCAGATTGGCGTTAAGGAAGGAGGGGAATGCAGAGCATGTACGCAAGTGGACAGAAAGCAATCCGGCGAGGGATGCATTGAGACAGCCAGGTCGTGGAAGGGTGAACAGGAACCAGCTAACAGAGGGACTAATAATGAAGACAAGACAAGGGATGGAGGGGTGCCCGGACTGCAGACTAAGACGGAAGGAAAGAGCTGGAAAGAG
This sequence comes from Seriola lalandi dorsalis, assembly GCF_002814215.2. NCBI lineage: Eukaryota > Metazoa > Chordata > Actinopteri > Carangiformes > Carangidae > Seriola > Seriola lalandi. The sequence continues at coordinate 144,764 of NW_019524866.1, forward strand.
AAGCAGAAAGGCCAGAAAAAACTGAGGAGACTAAAGGCAGCTCATATTTGTTGACAATTACCAGGGAGTAAACAAAGTTGATGTATGTTTATGTGCGCAGGAACGGCATTAGCGAGTCCACTTCCATTATGCATGAGATTTTAAACAGTGTTTTTGCAAAGCGTTCTGTTTTCACACAGGAGCTGTCACACATTCCTTTTGCAAGTGACAGAGTCCATCTAAATTCATAGAGCTTTTTATCCAGATGGGCTTACTCTATTAACATACCTCGCCTCTCATATACCAGTGTGTGTATGCATGTGTGAGAGATTATTTTTGCCTCAGAGTTTTGTGTTTGTCTATGCGAGGTGGAGGAAATATAAGATATATGTGACAGAAGGAAGAAAGAAGAGAGATGTAGGAGGTATTTAATGTGATGTTGCATATGTTGTTAATCAAACATGTTATCTGTGTGTGTTTGTGTGAGTATATGAGTGTGTATGTGTGTGTGTGTGCGGACATTACCGCAGAGTTGCAGGATGTTGCGGTCCAGCTCGCAGTAGTCCTGTTCTGACACATTGAGGTGCAGCAGTGCATTGTGGGACTGTATGGGTGAGGGGCTGAGGGGAGGCCTCTGGTAGGACGTCTGAACAGCCTGGACTCGCACACACGCCACCGCGGCCTGTGATGTCGCGCAGGAAGAGACACACAGACAAGCTCCAGAGTCAGCTGACATTAAAGACTAAATACTGTTTGATGTCATTTTATTTTCATTCATCCAGAACAACAGAAATGAAAGGAAAGGCCATTGAAGTTAACGTTGCACCAGTCTCACACAGGATTCCCTACTGAGCTTGTGTGATCACAGAGATATATAGAGCAACAATGGCGAGACATGCTTGAAATCCAATGGATTCATAATATCAGAAATTGTCAAAAAATGTTATCATTAGAGTTATTGTAGCTATTTTATATTTACTTCATATAAGAAAGTTTTGCACTGTATCAGCAGTTCACTGTAAATTCACCTCTGCCTTAAATTCTGGACCAGTTTTGGTGATGTTGTTTTGAGACTGTGAAGACCTTTCCTGTTTATGTAACCCCGTGTTCTGCAACATCCTTTAGATGCTATCCATGTGTCTAGTTGTGTTTAAATAATTGACAAAGATTCTGCCTCCATATGGGTTGTGCTTTACCCCTTCTGTAAAATACCATGGTAATGGCCCTTGTGCTGAAAGATGTTCCTCTTCCAGTGAGTCAGCTATTGTTGCTCAGTTGTTGTTTTTTTCACATTTATGACCAAGACTGACAGAGACAGCGAGAGCTTACATGTTTTTCCAGCAATTTCAGATGCAGTTCATCCTGATCAGATAGTGGATTACAGCCCACCTGCAACACACAAAGACACATCAGTCCACACCATTGACTCTTGCAGGCGGTGTTGTCTCTGTGGGGTTCATTTAATTTGTATATGTTAAGTAAAGAAAAACTAATCCATATTCTGCATGTTGTTTGACGGTAAATGTATATAAGGCCATGATGTCATATGTAGCACCTTAATCATTACATCAGTTCATTACTTTATTGACACTCTTCTGTATGTGCAAGGACTCACCAGTAAGACAGCGACAGCCTTGTCCTGTTCCTGGTCCAAGATAGGAATAACAACAGCTGAAAGAAGGAAAGAAAGAAAGAAAGAAAGAAAGAAAGAAAGAAAGAAAGAAAGAAAGAAAGAAAGTATTCATAATACATAATGCATCAATTCAGAAAAAACAAAATCTGTCCTTTCCTTTCCTTTCCATGTCCTTGTCTTGCTCTTAATCTTATTTGTTCTTCCTCTATGTTCTAATACTAATAGAAATATGCAGGGGAAATGAACATGGGCAAAAAATAAACAAAATGTCCTTGCATAACATTGTTTATTCCTTCCTTTCATTTTCTTTCATTTGCTATTCTCATCGATGTAAAGCAGATTGCAACAGCAGATCCTTACGGACAAAATAAATTCGATAATGGAGTGTTGTTGTGTGTGTGAACAGCAGCCGAAAAAGAAAACAAGCAGGATGGTGTGTTTGCCACATTGGAACCAAACTAACTCTTATTTTTGCATCATTGTTGAATGTTCAGTGGTATTTATTGATCCGTACAGTGCAGAGTGCAGAGCGGTCAGGCATGATCTCTCTATGATTACATCCCTCAAGGTTACGCTCTCATTTCTGCTTTTAGATAAAAACAAAAATTGTTAATTTGAAGAGGAATGTAGAGTCTATTCATTCTACTCCATTTGAACCTTGGATGTTTTTTTTTCTCGTCATAGACCTTTCATTCGTCTCTTGTCCAATTTTGTTGCCCACACAGCTCCATACCTCTCCCTCGGCAATCATCATCTCTTGTTCACTACTTCTCTCTTTACCTCCTTTCGTTTGTTTTTTTCCTCCCACGTTCTCTCTGCTCCTCTACATGCACAAGCACACGCTCACACATCCTCAAACAAGTGTACACACACATGCACACGCACACGCACACACACACACACACACACACACACACACACACTCAGATGTTGGTCCATTTGTCTGTTCACCAGCATCATTCAAGCCCTCGCTACACCCTTCAACATACACACATGCAACCACACACACACAGGCACACACCTCTTCTGTGTGCTGCTAACGGTGCCGCGAGGCAGATTCTGTATTTTTCTGGCAGTTCAGATGGAGGAAGGCCGGAACACTGACATCGCTTCAGCTGGTCCACGATACTCCTATGACAGGCAAATACAAGTTGAGCTTGACTCTCTCAGGTTTGAGAAAGACCATTATCTACAGCACATTAGCCAGAGCGAGAAACAGAGAGAGACAGTTTCACAGACACTGGGGAGACAAAGGGGAAGAGGGGATTTGGAAGAAAATCGGAAAAACAATCGCCAGCATTACAAAAACAGACACATAAAACCAGCAGAGAAAAATGTACGATTAGTCCTATTTTTTAATATGAAATTATATGAACTCAATACAGCCATTTGTGTGTGTGTCTGTGTGTAAGTATTGGCCAGGTGTGTAGCCAGGTGTGATGATGGCAGCGGTGCGAGTGTCTGCATGTGTTACATTCGATACAGACGGCAGCTTTCTTATGCTAAAATATGAGACGAGGAAGTGTTTATTCTGGACTGACTACTGCCAAAGATGCACACACACGCACGCACACGCACGCACACACACACATGCACACACACACACTTGTGTGGCAGCGTCACTGCACACTTCAGTAAACACACTGAGACTTGCATGAGTATGGAAATAGACGACAAAATGAAGGAAAGTAGTTTCACTCATGCACACAGGTAAATTTATGATGTATGTGCTCTACCCTCTAGCAGCTACACACACACACACATACACACACACACACACACGCACAGCAGTAGTCCTCCCAGTCTCGGTTACATGCTCTGAAACCCCCTCCAACCATTGCAGCCAAATGTCTGCATGGTGCATTGATTTAAAAATGTCCATTTATTTCAGCTCACTGGGGAATAGTCTACTTCAGTCAAAAAACACTCTCATTGTAGTTTACCACTGTGGAAAAATACAGTTGACATTTGTTTAATGTCTTTGTTCAAAGCACCTTTCCTGCATGATCATGAAGCCAATTTATACTCTGCATGGAAAACAAAACAATAAAAAAAAAAACACCCAGGGGCAGTAAGAACACTACTGTTATTTCATGTGCACATATGACAATATACTGTATGTATAATAACATATAGGTCAAAGCTGGAGTACCGTGTGCAGTGGTGGCCAATGGCAACAGTTAGTGGCAGCAGAAGCAAAGACTTGGACATGGAGATTTAAATGGACCACTCAGGTTCAGTCATGTCTGTGTGTAGGTGAGTAGCTGGCACTCGTAGAAATCAGCTGATGTTTAATTGATCTGGGTGGTGCTAATGACATCATATTCCTGCCTGAACCTGCACCATGAACTCCATTTGTCAGTTCCAAACAGCTGATGGTGTGTTGATGAGCAAAAACGAGACTAATTCTGAATCATTATGTCTTTCTTGAGATATGCTGTATGCAGTTATTGTATTGTATTTAGTTATTTTCTCTAGACAGTTTTGCAGATGAACCTTAAGCTCGACTGCAACAGTTATTAGTCTGTGTTCTTTTTGTCCATATGTTTGTTCAGTCATGCATTTAAGGATATAAAACTCTGGAGGGGAATTGCAGTACCTCTGCATGCATAGCTCAAAAAAATAAAACTGTTTTGAAGGAAAACACAGTGTGCAGGCGCTGTGGTAGAGGTTGCATGCTTGGCTGGTCACCTACATAATGTATAAATACATTTTCCTGCTGTGGATTTGGTGTGCTGCTGGTTGTGTTTTTGTAGTTGTAGCAAGTATGAGACTGGAAATTACACATTATTATATGAACTGAATGTGGTCAAAACAATAGTTATACATAATTAATCATCTGCAAATCTGTCAGTGATCCGCCAGTTAAGCTAAATGTAAATAGTACACAATAGTTTCACAAAATTGGTAAAAGTTCAATGGAAATGCAACTAACCTTCAACTAAAACTGTATTGCAGCAGTTGTGCAACTGCATTGTGTATCACTGTTTCCTGTGTTTTTTAAACCTTGGGTTGTGCATCTTCCCACTACAATACTTCTAACAATAGCTTGTTTTGGCTGAGAGACTTCAGTTATCTTGCACACAACACATAGTTTAGAGGATAAACAATCACAGAAGATGTCTTAGCTGAACTTGTTTGTGCATTTCTTCGTGTGTCTGTGTGTGTCCGGGTCCAGTTAATGGGCTGCTGTGTATTAGAAGGTGGGCTGGAATGAGGTTCAAACAATGTGGCCCTCTGCCTCTCAGATGGGTTCATTGAGTATGTTTATGTGGGTGTTTGTGCTTGTTTGTGAGTGTGTTTGTGTGTTTGTGTGTGTGTGTGTTTGTGTGTGTGTGTGTGTCTATGCCGAGGTCTTGATAACAGGCTTATGTAAGCAGGTGAATTTGAGGGAGAAAAGTAACAAAGTGCCCTGTAGCTCTTTTAATATCCCTACTACCTCTTGCCTGCATGCAGTACTGACAAATGCGTTTGCAAGTGCGTGTGTGTGTGTGTATGTGTGTGAGTGCACCGGTTTGAATGTGTGTGTCTGTGCCTCTGTGTCTTGTGTCCTTGTGTGTGCACAAGCATGTTTGTGTGTGATCCCATGTTTGTGTGGCAATGAGTTGTTGTGAAAAGGGTTCTTGTCTGACAAACAGACAGTTTCATCAATAATGTAGTGTTGGTTTTTGCGAGCGCCTGGGCAGCAGTTGCGGTCGCACACGGGGTTGTAGAGCTTCAGAGAGCACTTAAGAGAGGAGAGGATCGCCATGTCTCTCTGTGGGACCCCGGGCACTGTCACCTCGGCTATTAGCCCTGCGACGCTTCCATGGGGAGAGGGATTGAAGGTGAGAGATAAAGAGGAGCATCGAAGAGAGGGAGTGGGGGGAGTAGAAAGACCGAAGCACAGCCGGCTTAGTGCTTCATTGCTCTTCAGGGAGTGAGCGGGCTGAGAGCAGAAAAAAAAGGGCAAACACAGACTGATGCAGTGAGGTGGAGAGGTGAAATAGCAGATGACAACAGTGGGAAAGAGGCTGTCAGAGAGACAGAGAGCGATGTGTAATAAGAGGGAGAAAAGTGAGATAAAGCAAGAGTTTTAATGAGAAAGCAATAGAGATGGGACATGGAAGAAGAAAGTAAGAAAGTAAGATGTGGTAAAAATGAGAGGATAAAAGAGACGGAGAGGGTCCACCTTGCTTCTCAATGATGAGATCTCTCTCTCTGTGACACTCCTCTCTGTTGATGATGTGATTTCGTCTCATATTCATTCAGGTGACACCTGCTTTTCACACAGAGAAAACAGCCGTCTCTGTTTCCCCTCTTCATCTCACCCTTTTTCTATTGCTTTTCTGGGCATCGCCGCCCTCAGCAAAGCTGTAGCAAATCAGCGCACAGCGGTGATTCACTGAGACGAAACATCTGCAGCGTACTGCATTGAGACACACACACACAAACAGCACACACCTGATCTTTCCCTCCAGTTGCAGTTCATGTGGTGGGTCGTCAGATAGCAGCCTCGAGTCTCCCTCCAGCATGTAGACACATACACACTCCTAGAAACAAAACACACACATTTACATGCACGTTCATTTGTAATATTAACAAGATTTTAATTAATTTAATGAGTGCTGAGCCTCATCCATTTGCAACAAGGCCTGGGTCTGTGTTCCCTTGGTCTTATGTCAGCACATTTAGCTCCACTACACTGAATACTAACAGGAAGCTTTTTTTTTTTATTTTAATTATTAGTCAGATAATAAATCAAGAAAATTTCAATTATGTTCAACTGTTTGTGCCAATATGAGTGTGTTTGTGTTCAAATACCGTGCTGGGTAGCAGCTCCTGTACGCTGTCTCGAAGGGCCACTCGCAGCGAGCGCGTGTCAACAACTGCCGCCAGCCGCAGCAAAGCATCCTGGGGAGGGAGACAAACAGATGCCCTGATTTCTGTTTGGTTGTTTGTTTATGATCTCAATGTGCATCTCCAAAAACCTGAGGCCTTGGCTATAGTTTTGTTTTTCTTTGTTGTATTTTTTTTTTTTTTTTTGTGGGTACAAGGTTTATGGTGCAACAACTCTTGCTCTTCCCCAGATATTCAGCTTGGCAGGCTGCAAAGGCCTCTGAAACAATATTGAAACTGTGTCACACTCGGTAAACGTACAGCAATCTGTGCCTGCTGGAGACACGAGCGAGGCACTTAAACATGAACTGAACTCGTAGTCAGGGATTACTGGAGTTAGTTTTGCTCCTCAGGACACTTGGCGCTTTTGTTTCATTTTGGCACTGTAAAAACCAACCACTTGACAATGCATTTGCAGCGTTCATTAGGCAAGGAGTAGCAGATTATTTATGAAACGTGAGAGCGTATGTTGATACAGCTGGCAAATATCTAATGGCTCACAAATCACATATCTCCGTTCCTCGGTGATGCTTCCTTTGAAGCTTTGATAGAAGCACTTAACTTGGAGTTGAAGTGTTTGAAAACATGGTGGTTATCTTAATTACAGTCTGCCTCTGATCAGTTTGATCACATTTAACAAGAGCCAATCAATTTTTTTTATCTCTTTTGACTTTGATGAATCATCTTTTCACATCAGAAATCAGCACATCCATAAATCCTCAAGAGAGACAAGCATGAAGGATCCCTCTCCAGAGTAAAGGCCGGGGTTGTGCTTAAAATAGATTAGTTCACCTGACATGTTGTCCAACTATGTCTAAAGGCAAGAGTGTTTATAGCTGTTCTGACTGGCCACACTTGAAGGCGGGGCGAAAGGCCTGCCATCATAGAGAGGGCTGAGGCAGGATGAACTACAGATGGAAATAATGTTGTTGTTGTGGCAGGAACTGAAAGAAGAGGGCTTGAGAGAGAAGTTCAAATCCTGTCTCTATTCTTCCGTTCACACAGCCAGACAAAAACTGGGCATGCTGGTCCAATTGTCAAAGAAAAACCAACTCTACTGTCAGAGAGATGTGGGGGGAGGGTGCTTCAGGTGCCATTTGACCATCGGAGAAACACTTCATTTGAAGCATACTGATGCCTTAAAAGGGAAAATGTAATTGCAAGGTGAGAGCAGTTTGTTTTCCTTTCAGTCCTCCAAAAGCAGCTTTCTACTTTAATAAAGATGAGGTTTGGAAACAGGAACAGGAAAACAGGAGAGTTGATCTGAGATAACAGCAGAGTTTATATTTACAGCTCATGCAAGATTGAGTTTTACCTCAAGGTTTTTTACATTTTTACCTTCCACATTATAATACAAACAGGCACACAGAGCTGCGTCGTCTCACAACTTTATCAGATGAGCGTTCGTAACATCCCATGTGACAACTATGAATTCATACCATAAAGATATTTACACTCTGTGTGCAGTCTACTTAAATCCCTACCAGTTCCAGTTATCACGCTGCATTATTATTACATGTTAGTGAGGTTTAAAGAAGCATCTCTGTGGGACTTCACAATCTGATCAAAGCATAGAAAAACACTGGATGAAATCACAGAGGCTTAAGACTCTGCAGCTTTTAAAACTGTGTAATGAATATAAATTGGAAAGAAGATGATAATGTTGAAAATATTGCCCGTGACTGCCAGATCATCCTCTTCCAGTTGTTCTGACAAAGCTGTTAGTCACACAGCAGAGCCATCTGACACCCTCTATTTTATTTGACTTTTCCTCTTCTTTTTGACCCCCCCCAGCCCTTCCATCCCTTTCTCCTCCATCTCTCACTCACGTTCAGTCTTGTTTTTCGACAGAGCAAACACGGAAGACAAGGGAGGGCATGGCGATGGAGAAAGACGAGTAGTTAGTGGGTGGTTGAGGGGTGGGGGTGTTAGGGAGTGAAGGGGGAGAGAGGAGGAAAAGGGAAAGATGGACAGAGAGGGGGGAGTCTTGCCATGCCTGAGCACTCAGTGTTGGTTATTACATATGATTAGATATGATTAAATGCGATTAGCTTTGATCACTCAATCAGCCTGCCAGAGTGCTGTTGTAATGAAGTTGGAGCCAGCCTGTGTGTGTGTGTGTGTGTGTGTGTGTGTGTGTTTGACAGAGAAATAATTTGAATGTGTTGCATCTCAAGCCACAGATCTTGAAATGCTTGTGCAAATGCCGATAAGTAATGTTTGATAAAGTTGATCTGAGCAGCAGACGAACAACAATGTTTCTGGCTCCCCACACTCTGCTGTCAAGAATTTGTCAATGATAGAGGCTGAAACTGTGTGTTTCATGCAGTGTGTGTGTGTGTGTGTGTGTGTGTGTGCATTACTAGCAATAAAATGTATGCCTTGGTAAATGTCAGACTCTGTCTTATGACCTTTCACAATCATTCCTCGCCATAAACCTCAAACCACCTTTTATATTAATTTATATGCTTCTCCACCCATCATCACACATACACACATACACACACACACACACACACACACACAAACAAAAACACACACACACACACACACACATCCAACCACCCACTCAACAGGTCTTGATGCACATACTGAAACACATGCATGTTTTTTATAAGCTTATAAAATAATCAGAGCTCAAACTTTTAATTGACCCCTATTTCCTATTTTGGCTTAATGAAATTTAATTTTAACACAATTCATTTGACTTGTTATCTTGAAATGTGCTCATTTACTTTCATTTATTTGCTTTCAGGTCAAAGCCCAATGTCTCAGAAACAGAAGCTCTTCAGCAACAGAAATGAAAAGCTTTGTTTTTTAATTGAACAACGTACTTTTAGAGATCATTTTTTAAGGGTCACTGAACCTCCCCAGCGAAAAGAATTACACAGAAAAATGTAATCCTTCCATTAGTTCAAAACTGAAGCATGACAGTCTCCAAAATTTGACTGAAAACAGCAATGTGATTTCATTACTCTAACGGTTTGTTTTTCTCTAATGACATTTCAGTTTATGTGAATTTGGCCGAAGCTTTTACCTGAATTGATTTGAAAAAACAGAGAACATTTTTTAATACAGGAGACACCAAATTCCCCCCTGACCACAGGGATAATAGCACTGAAACAGCATGACAGGACAATGTGCAGGGCCATTATCATAATAGTGCAAACTCGTTATTTTGATTTAATTATTTTGATTTAATTTCAGAAATACTCTCATGAATCCCACATTTATTCAACTCATTTTATTACTGTCATTCCCGATTTATTACAGTAATGCACTCATCTGATGGAGGATTTATTGTCCTGCTTAAAATGTTACATTTCTGTAAATGTAGATGTCAATCGTCTTTGTTCCTCTTGTTTTGCCCATTTCATCCCACCTCTCCTCCACACCTCTCTAACTTTCCTCTCTGGATCATTTCACCTGAACCCCAAAATTTCCCATGGATCTCCAGGTGTCTCCTCCTGTTGCCCCCCCACTCCTCCTCCCATCAGGGTGTAGTCTTTGCTGTGGTCTTTATCTGCAGCCTCTCTAATCACTTGCTGCACTCTGACATTTTGAAGGGCGCCTGTGATCAGCATAACTAAACACAGATTCAGCTCCCTCTTTATCTTTCTCAGACCCCCCCCCCCCCCCCCCCCC
>NW_019524866.1:154918-164672 GCF_002814215.2 Seriola lalandi dorsalis
CCCCTCACATGCATGCACACATATTTCCCTTGTCTGTTTCATGATACAGTTGTGCTGGTATCAAAACCTCGGCTCATAATCAAACTCAGTGGCTCCTCTGTTTACCATTTGACATTTTGCACATCACGCTGCTCACAGAGGACAGTGGGGTATGGATTATTTAAAAGCTGCCATCAAGAGGACAATTAAAACAATTGTTATTATTATTAAAGATTAAAGGTCAATATATCCTCCTCCCTGTGTGATTTGTACTTACTGCAGTTTTTTAACTGTAAGCATAAAGTTATGAAATATGTTCTCCTCTCCTGCATGAGCTCGGCTCAGTTTGCTCTTCAGGCGGGCACTTAAGCCTAAAAGTCTCTGTGACACTTCTCCGCGGTCGGTGTAACAAGCTGAGAGCGTGGTGGTCAGCCCACAGGTACAATGCTATTGAAATGAGATTATAGTAAAGCAGGACTTTACTATTGAACAAGAAAATGCAATGAAAACTGTTAATGAATGTAAAGGAAAAAAAAAAAAAAACCAGCGCAAAATTTCACCCTGTCATTCAGTCTTTTCCCTGAACTGCAGCAGTCATAAATCAGCGTTAATAGAGAGGGAGGCAGACATTTGGAGCACAACTCCAGGAGGACAACTCACTGAAAAGTTTAATTAAGTCTACATGGACAGAGCTGTAGCTAGCAGGAGAAAACCACATCGGCTCTGTATAATGTTGAGATAATTTCCTACTGAGCAGAACTATGCCAGATAATATTCTTTTTAAGGCTTATTTTAGCCTGCTTTAGTTGCCTAGTGAGCAGGGATCCTTTTGGCACATAGAACAATACCACGAGTACCATATTGTTTGGCGCCGTACTTCTATGTAAAAGACAACTTTCCCGACACCTCCTGATTTGTACATAATTTTATATGCCGTAGTATTTCCATCTGATTAAAACAAACTTATTCCCCACAGCTATTTGACCCAGCTCTGTAAGTCAGCTCTCGCGTTCACCACTTTTGCTCTCTAATGGTGAAAGCATAATTTCACAAATAGCTATAGAGTCGTCTTTGTTGATACAGGATCTACTCTCTTAGGGATTCTTCATATGAATCTTGAATCTTGAAGCAGCAGCAGTAGCAGCGAAAGGTTCAGCAGGAAGCAGATTTGAACCCCTGAGGATCACAACAGGGAGATATGGAATGTACATGATGTAAGACACGTGAAAATGGTAATGCAAATATATTTGATAAACAAGAAGAAAGAACAGGAGGGGGTGGTGATGTAGCGAGACGGCGGCAGAACCAGCTACGAGTGAATGAATAAAGAAACGACAAGTTAAACACTGTCAAATCTGTAAAATCTCAGATAGAGTTTTGAATTGACTTCAAATGAAGAGAAAATGGCCTTTATTTGAGCCAGGCTATCATCACAGACAATCTGATCTCCAGATGTTTTACATTTATATTTTCTATTTGACCAAAAACAAAAATTCAATTTTGGAAGCAAAAAAGGGCTTTACAATCATCAACACATGAAACCCTCCATCCTCAGACCCTCGGCTCTGATAGGAGAGAAACTTGAAAGATGAGGAGCAGTATGGAGAAACAGAATGACAATATTACGCAGCTTGATTAACATATATCAAGATTATGGATCTCTGTTGTCATGGTGATGGTTTGTTACCAAAAATTTCCAGTAAATGGACCTTGTGCTTGAGAATGATTTTGCAATATCACTTTAGAAAGAAACCTGCCTTGTTTGGCTATTATTCGAGAGCAGCTGTGATTTGACAATTTTGGTAAATGGCCCCGCTGGCACAGATGAATGAGTGGTGTTTATTTGGATCAGATGTTGGTCAGCCGATGTGATATGCATGACGTACACTAGGCCCAGTTTTTGGAACAATATCCATGACTATCAGAATAAAATCTGACAACAAATTGTTTGTGGATGATCAGAGCTATAACCATCATTAAAGAAAATCATATCAATTCATTTTCTTCTATTGACCCTCTTCCTGCACTATCAATAAAAATAAAGCCACTTTGCCACAGCAACATGAAAAATAATCATTTTTGAAAGGAAACACAAAAAGTTTTCTATCACAGAAGTTGACTTTCCATGTCTAAAGACATTTCTCTGAAACACAAATATTTCCACAAATTCTGTGGCCATGTGTTTTAAGAAAGAGCTGATTTTAATTCTGTTGTGAACTAAAGAAACTAAATAAGACGCTGCACTGGGAGAATCTACCTGGTTAGAGACTCAACAATCTTTACACTTCCTTTGAGTCACTGTCTCTGATGTCAGGTGTTGGTTGATTTCACTCATCTTGAACATGGGAATCACAGAGATCTGAGTTACATTCCTCATTATTAAACAGATCAACACCTCTGAAGCTCTAAACGACTGAGTACCTCACATTTACTTATCATTGAGAAAGTCTTCTGGAACAAAGGTTTTGTTTGAATTTGCAACGATATATTACACCTATTTGCAACTATATGACAATATATCTAAATGCGAAAACACCCTCAGATTGCTTAGTGCTTCATTACAGTCATGAATGTACTGAAGGTAACTCATTCATTTGGGATTCAGATATCAGATTAGCCACTTAGCTGAATACTAATGTTCTAAACTGGCCACATTAGATAAAGACCTAGCTTAGCTAAAGACTCGACTGGGAGGATTAGTTTAAGGAGCTAATTGGAGCCTTTAGGGTAACTCCCGTATTTCTTATCTGCTGCATTGTTCACAGAGCCGTCTAATGCCGTGAATCAAGCCAATCTGCATTTCAAGAGGTTCGACCTTGATCTCACAGCAAGAGGGTGAAGGGTAATGGCATCCCACTTGCAGATGATTAAAGGCATCCTCCTTCATGCCCATAGATTCTTATGTAAAATCAACTGTTTACATACTCTGACAAGCCCAGAGGTGCATTTTAGCAAATCACTTGCTCGCTCACTCTTTTACCTGCTGTGTGTTTACCCATGGATGTTTAAGTCCACAAGGGACGCACTGTTGAATCTTCAACATTCCAGCTAAGTGAATTACTGATGTAGATTGATTTTCGCCAGTCGTCTCATGTCGCTAAAGGGACAGAGGAGTGAAGAGGGGCAAATGTAAAGACTAAATCAGTGTGCATGCCTGTGTGTCTCTGAGAAAAAGACAGACAGAGGCCTGGGCACAAACAAACACACACTCACAGACACACACACACACACACACACACACACACACACACACACACACACACTAACACACACACACACACACACACATACCCGCAGTATGGCCAGAGGGAGGCTGGTAGCGTTGCAGTGGGTCCTGGCTGTTATTCCAACAGAGCTGGGTCTCCAGTAGCATCACTAACATACTGGAGACACATGCACTGTAGAATACAGCCAAGCCATGAGGACGGGCCCCGCCATGCACATATACACACACATCCACTCACATGCAGTGCACACACACACACACACACACACACACACACACACACACACACACACAAACACACAAAGTCCCACTGATATTTCTAATAATAAAAATCAAAGTGCACAGAAATCAGAGGGGGCAAAAATTCAAAATCCATGGAGACAAACAGAGAAGAAGACAATTTAGAATATTCGCTTTTCCCACTCTCACACTCACACACACACACACACAGATAAAAGACCTGAGGTGTAAAACAATAAAGCGTTGCTGCTATGGTGATGATAAGGCTGACCTATCACCGTGTGAAGAACAGGAGAAACAGGTGCCTCGTGGTGCTGCTGCTTAATTATCCAACCAGTGCGTGTGTGTAAAAGAGAGAGAGAGAGAGAGAGAGAGAGAGAGAGAGAGAGAGAGAGAGAAAGACAAAGAGAGACAGGATATTTTAAAGTTTTGAGTGCAATTTATCCAACTGACACCAGCCAACAGACCATGATTCATAAATATTTCCTCGGCATGACTCGAGGGAAGTGGATGATAGACAGAATGAGCGAGAAACACAAAGTCAGACCTGAAAGAAGAAGGAAAGAGGCAGCGATTGACAGACTAAACAGGGGAACCCAGTCCTATAAAGACAGAAAACTGCTCACTGATGAAATTCACACATCACTCAGAGGAGAGAGGAACGCGTTGATGCATTGCAAGGAAGTCTGGAGAGAGGCCAAGAAACAGAGATACACTGGAGATGATGTCTCTACTGTCACTGTATACCTGGACAAGTTCACTTTAGTCAACATAGATCCGATCTGTGCTTTGTGGTTACTGTACTCTAATATATCACATATCTATGATGAAAATCAATCATTTATATCATACTTCTTGGTAGTATCATTAAGACTTCATGTCTTAATTAAAGCCCATGGCGAAATTTCATATGAGCTCATCTATAACAACTCCAACAAGATTGATTAGAATCAGACCCACATGCTGTAAAACCTGACAATAATATTCTGGCAGTAATGAATGCCTGCCAGTTCTCCCCTCTGTCTGTCAGTCTAAGGCTGTTTTAGCATCTCCATAGACAACTGCAGACAGCTGTTCTCATCTGGTCTCATCAATATTATATTTTGATTAAAGAAGAAAAAGAAAAAAAAAGAATCAAAAAGGGGAAAAGTTATAAATAAAGCCCTGCAGATCTATAATCTGATTTAATGATGTAGCCTTTGTGAAACTTGTTAGATCACTTTCCTGTTTGTTAATCCTCAATTAAAATATTTAAAACAACATGTTTTCTACTTTTTCTGGTTGACATTTCTGTAAAAAAAATACCAATCTATTAGGACCTGTAGTTGCTCTTTTATATGCAGGTTTTCATAGGTACTGCCATGCACAAAAAAAGCAGCGTACTATGTAAAATAAAAACCTGGTTCCAGACCTTTGAATCACCACCAACATTTTAGATTTGTTTGGCACATCAAATACATCACACATAGTGCTCATTGAAAACTGTTTAGAGGTTTGAGAAACAATTGATCAATCGCAGTTTAGAAGGCATGATTAAGAATGAGGATGACATGGCCACTGCCTCGCTACATTCATGAATAATAGCAACGGAAAGATGGCGGCAGGTGTGAAACAAAGTGACGCCAGTTGTTCTAAGTCCAGGAGGTCTTCAGTCAACATACTGTATCTCTGCCATCAGTGTGAAAAATTCGAACTGATTCGCTACAGCAGCTTCCAACAGAAAATGACGTCAGTCAGACAGATACACCAGACGCTGCTGATTGGTTACGGCAACACAAAAGAAAATAAATAACCCCCCCTCCCAACAAGAAATTGGCTGACATGAATACAATGTGAGGCTGAATGAATGAAGTGACACAAAATGGGAATTCAGTCTGATTATCAGGGTAGTCGAACACAGTAACAATTTTGGTCTCCTAGCACTTACAGGCAAATAATACTGCTGATTTTAAAGGTAACCTCAAATCTGCTGTCGCTATTTCACCGACTGTTTTCAAACTTCAGCTTAGTTCAGCTGCTAGTCCGTCTTCATGGATTTATGTTAAGCACGGCTAACCGTTCTTGTTGATGGGTAATTAATAAGTGTGTGCTGCCTGCTCCTTCTGTGTGCAGCTGTTTACTCTTGCTGATGAGTGCCTGTGTGAGTAAATGAATGAGTTCCTCTGCTGTGTGTTTAGACATGTCTCATGTCTCCTTTTGTCTCAGGCTGTGACTGAGCAGCGTCAGCGTCCTTTGTACCGGGTGAATCTTCCTCTGCCATCGGTTCTGGTGGCGGCTGCTGTCAGTGGTGACTGAAGCGGCACCAGTGCTCCCACATCTGACGACAATGACGACAGTGACTGAGTTGGTGATGACGCCCCTTTGTGACATCTGAATGATTATAATGCTGTTTCGATGCACATTGTCTGTATTGATCTTTGTTATCAAGTTTTTGATAAAGTGGTTACAAACTCTTCATACCTTAAAGGCCCCAAAAAGTTTGAGGTATTTACTTTCATACCTTGATATTTTTTTGAAAATTGAAAGTTTAATATTTTGATTAATATCCCAGCCTTGGCTATGTGTTTGTTCCTGATGCAGACTGAGTAGTGATGCAGTAAAATGCTAAGCACCTTGTCTAATTTAAAAGGCTCTGATTGTCATCAGTTCTCACTGAGGGACTGGCCTCCTCTCAAATGTCAACAACTGCCAATCAGGCCTGTCTAAATATCATGGCCGCTCAAAAACTACAGTGTAAAAAATCCGATGTGCTGTGTACGATAGCACCTTTGTTAGAGACAATGATACATAAGCTCGTCTACTTTTTGTCTCGTTCCAGCAGCACTGCAGTGAGGAGCTATTCAAAGTTCAGGGCAGGGAAAAGGGGAGACTGATGGGAGTGCACCAGAGAAAAACACCAGGTCTTTCTCATTCACACAAATGCTGGCAGGGAGGCCACAATAATGGTCTCCATTCTTCATCCTCACCTTCTTTTTCATTTGCTCTCAACCTTTCACTCATCTGTATTTGATTCACGCTCTCCCCCTTTGTCGCTCTGTTCCCTCTAATGTTTTTCATAGTCTCACTATTCACAATTTCTGCTCCACCCCTTTCCCTCTGTCTCTTTGTCACCTATCTGTTTTTCCATTTGTCCGTCCCTTCATCCCATTATTTCTCTCTCTCTCTCTCTCTTTCTTTCTGTCTCTCTGCTGCAGGTGTTTGACAGTCACACTGTCGTCATATGGCTGTTGTTCTATTTTAATCTGACTCTTCTGTTCAGGAACAGACACCCACATGCTCTCGCCATTCTCTTGGCTCCATTCGCTCTCTATTCACTCTTTTTTCTCCTCCACTGGGTTTTACCGTGCTCGAACTTCTACTTTCAGCTCCATTTCTCTTTCTATTCTTGCTCTAACATCCTGCTGTTCCCCCTTCTATCTATCTATCTATCTATCTATCTATCTATCTATCTATCTATCTATCTATCTATCTATCTATATATCTATCTATCTATCTATCTATCTATAAAAGACTGTTTGCACTTACCAAGAAATAATGCCTTGTTTTGGCAAAATAAAAAATGGGCATGCTCAGACAAGGCAACAACTGTTGCTGCCTAGGAAACTGCAGGCATAGTAGACAACCAAGTCACCATGGATACAAATATCACAGCTGCCATGTAGTTCACAATGCAATGAGGCGCCTGATAATGTCACACTACAACAATGTTGTTTACTTTATTTTACAGGTCTGTGACTTCCTGATTATTTCCTGTTTCCTGGAAATTAAAAATAAAACAAAATAAAGACAAAGTTGTGAGGTGTGTATTTGAGCTTATCATCAGTTATTCATTTTCCAGAGAATTTTCTTTGGAAGAACTGCTAAATTTAAAAACAAGTAGATACTTCATAGATCATTTAGACTCTCTCCTCCCAAGTACCTCAAAATGACTTATGTTATGTTCAAGTGACAAACCCCTGTAGTATTTGTAGAAATTGTGACTGAAGGTCAGGTGACATAGTATAATGAGCAGCAAAGTCTATGTTATGAGGAGGGTTGGGGTGGGTGGAAGGGTCGACAACCCTGTGGTGGTGTTGCTGAAGTTCCAAAACAAATTTGCATCACTTTTGTTTTATATTTGGAGTTGCACAACTTCAGCTTCTCGAGTTCTTGCTGTTCTCTGCTTCTAGGTTTTCTCCAGCTTGCACAAGCAAGATCTGCAGCAACCGGTCGCTGGAATCAGTCATGTTTGAAAATAGTTACAGGGGTGGAAAATTTGAAGGTCTGAGTTGCAGACTGAATCTGTGTTATGTCACATTACTCATGGGGACATGCAGGGCTTCAAAGCCACTAGAAGTCCACCCATGGGATTCGTTTGGCAACAAGTAAAAGAGTCTCTTCTAAACCTGAAGTGGGATGATTGGCTGTAAAGCAGCTGTTACTTAGAAATAACAGACCTGGTGAAAACTGAGTACAAAATATAAAAGGTGATACAACACTCAGCAGAACTGATAGAAATGCTTTAGGAGTTATGTTTGGATGATGTCATATTACTACCTAACCGTAGATTTCCACTCACAAAACCATCACTATATGGTTATTAATACATCTGAGAGGAAGCCAATGTACTTAATAGAGGCTGGTATATGTATGTTCACATGAATCTGCCAGCTATATAATAACTGGAACCAAAGAAATGACTGTTCTGGAAAGAAATCTATCCCATCAGACTTTTACTGAATTGAACTGTACGGATATTAACACTGTCATGGTTTTCGTTATTTTCAGCCTTGTTGTTAAATGATTAGCAATTATTTGCTCACGGCCAAATCTCCACTAGCTCTTCGCTGTGGCTGCCAACAGATTTGTGATGCAACTGCATATGCTCCCTCCCTCTATGCCTGTCTTTTACTACGTTAACTGTCAACACCGAGGACTCCAAGTATTTCTTTTCTGAGGCAAGAAACAGGAATGCCTCTACATGTGAGAGAGAGCGAGAGAGAGAGAGAGAGAGAGAGAGAGAGAGAGAGAGAGAGAGAGAGAGAGGAAAGAGAGATGTATTCCCTGTGTTCACATGTTCATACACTTGTTATTTTAACTGTGGAGCTCTTCACCTGACTCTGGCTTTCTCTTTAACACGTCACTGTGTGAAAGGTTGCGCGCGCGTGTGTGTGTGTGTGTGTGTGTGTGTGTGTGTGTGTGTGTGTGCGTACGTGTGTGTGTGTCTGTGTGTGTGTGTGCGCGCTTCAGATGTGAGATCCCACTTCAAAGTGTACACCTGTGGCAGCTACTGCACATGAATACAGGAAATTAAAAATGAAAATGTATTAAATTGAATTACAAACACGATGTGATTAGTTCAGCCAAACACACACACACACACACACACACACACACACACACACACACACACACACACAGAAATACGTACAGGTGCAAGCTCACAAATACAATTTTAATGACTGAATAGAAAACACATGAAATCAAACACAAACATACACGTTATTAGATTCAAAGAACACACACACACACACACACACACACACACACACGCACACACACTGTCCAAGGTGAGTGTTTTGATTTGACTGATTTAAATGTTTTGTTGTACTGTCTTGTACCCCTAGTGAGATTCAGAGGCTTTGTTTGTGTGTCTGTGTGTGAGCACTCTGTGTTTTTTTGTGTGTATGTGTGTGTGCATTATGCCATTGTTTAGGGGTAGAATAAATTTCCTGTTAAAAATTCCAGGATGGACTCCCCTCTGGGAGTTTCCTTGTTTATCTGCTCAGGAACACACAAACACAGACTCTCTTGCTCTCTCCCTCTCTCTCTCTCTCACACACACACACACACACACACACACACACACACACACAGAAGGACAGAGAGAGAGAGAGAGAGAGAGAGAGAGAGAGAGAGAGAGAGAGAGAGAGAGCAATACAATGCCTCAGCCTCCTGATGTTAACTCTAAGTCCTTGACATTTCGCTTACCTCTCCTTTTCCTCTCTTCCCCTCCCCCCATGCCTCCCTCTCCATCTTTTTCTTCTACTGGGACATCTCGTGCCCCTTTTCTCTCTCCTCTCCTTTCCCATGACCTCTTTTCCTCTGCTGTGTCTTTCCCCTGGAAAAATTCTTGGGTCACCTTGAGCAGTGTGTGAATGTATGAATCTGAGGTGGAGCCTCCAGGAGTAGTGAGTGCACATGACCTGCAGCTGAGGGAGGACGCCTCAAGTGTCTGAAAAAAATTTCCTTTGTGATCCTCAGGTGTGCGTTCATAAATATACAGTTTCATTTCATACAGTTCAGGCTTTCAAACAGGGTTTGTCCCCC
>NW_019524866.1:169692-180584 GCF_002814215.2 Seriola lalandi dorsalis
ATGAGGTGGAAATAGACGGGGATGAAGTGATTGATAGATGGCAGACAATGGGAGAGAAAAAGAATAAAAGGGGAAAGATTGAGGGGGTAGAGAGAGAGGGGGGGGAGGGAGAGAGAGTGTGTGTGTCAATGTAAATTAAAAAGACAGATGAGAGAGGCAGAGAGACTGACGGAAACGTGGGATTAGAATATATGGCAGGTTCAGGTGGATCGAATTGGGGTGGATAAGGTTAGAGGGAACGGGGAAGTGGTAACAGAAGAAAGAAAGAAAGAAAGAAAGAAAGAAAGAAAGAAAGAAAGAATACATCTGATATTAACATGTGGTCTGTTTTCTGGTGATGACACCTTATAATGAGCCTTTGCTTGGTACCTTGTATTGAAGGGGAACTCCACAGATTTGATCCATCAGAGTCTGTTCACAGGTTGTGAGGAGAACTACTGCATGTGTGCAGTATTTTGTGGCTGCTCCTTATCTACATTAGACACTACTAGCATAACACACCTGAATCCCTGACCAAACTGCAGGTGGTATAGTTGCGTTGTGGGTAATGTAGGTGCTGAGTTTTGATGAGGAAGAAGGGCTAGAATAAAAAGTCTCTAGTTCTGCTGCACCAGGGGTGATCAGAGTTTTTTTAAACCGCACATTGTGAGTCGAGCAATTTACTTGGAGTGCCATGCTAAATCAGCGGCAGCGCTCTTTTAAAAAGTGCTCTTGGTATCTTGGTTCTGCCCCCATTGTGATCTCAAATTGCATTTTAGGGCTGGAGTAGCTGGCCGACTTTTGTTTTGCAGAAGAAGAGGTTGAATGTAACTCACTTGCTTGGTCGAGATGGCAGGAGGTAGCGATAAGAGTAAGATGACCTTTCAATTTGTTGCTTTTACACCTGGCTGAGATCTGATCACAAGTGGTCTAGTTTATCATTCAGCATAAAACCTGCACTGTGGTCTGAGATGTGGATGACTTTTGAGGGAATAATGACTGAAAGATTAATGACTATGAGGAGTAATGGCTGCAGGCAATGAGACAAGGATGTAGAGGTGAGGTGACCTGCAGTTCGAACCTTTCTGTTGGTCTGAATGTCTTGAGTTGAACTCTTACACTCATATCAAGTGGAAGATAATTATTATTATGTTAATGCAGGATAACGTGACCCTTGTGTTAATGCTGTGACACCACAGATACTCTTGAAAGAGAAAAAGATGTTCTGTACAAGAAAAAAAGCAGCAATTACTGTGTGGAAATGATAAAAGCTTAAAACCATGAAATCTGTTTTACATTTAGTTAGAAAAAACTATCTAAGTGTTTACTGCACCTAACAACCCGTACTGTCTCAATGTAAGTGGCATTTAATGTTATTGCAATCTAACTTAATTATTAAAAGAAGTTTTCTAATTACAAAATTATGCACAATTTACAAGTACACTTAAATATTTCACTGGTTCTTCACATAAAATCACCTCAAAATATGAGCTGACCTGATGAGAGAGGGCATCACTCTTCTGTAACTATGACGATTACGTTTTCAAGCTTTAAGCTCACTACCAGCCAAAGGACACTGTGACTCTGATATATGTTACTAAAGAGCCACGTCTTTCATAATTTTCCTCTTTGCAGGGAGGTATTTATAATTTATCTTATTAAGTAAGTCATTGGGTTGAAGAGTGCAGAGTCTGTATGTGTGTGTGTGTGTGTGTGTGTGTGTGTGTGTGTGTGTGTGTGTGTGTGTTGGGGCATCTCTTTCAGTCCAGCTGGTATGTGACAGTGCTGCCATGGCAACAGAGGAAAGCCACGACAGCCAAAATGTCTGTTAGCAGACTTGTAGATATGATTATCCTTCTGTCCACCCCTCTTTTTTTTTGTTCTTTATATCACTCTGTTCTTCTGTCTATTTCTGTCTATCTATTAATCTGAGCTCTACTAATCTGCCCATCTGTTGATGTGTCTACCCTTCTGTCAGTCCCTCGATCAATCTTCCTGTTCATCAGCCTGTCTATTGATCCATCCTCCCCCTGCGCTCTTATCAATCTTTGGTTTATCTGCAATCTTTGTCCAATCTTATAGTCCAAATTCTATCTATCTATCTATCTATCTATCTATCTATCTATCTATCTATCTATCTATCTATCTATCTATCCATTTATCCATCCATCACAAATCACAAAAACTTCATCATTGTGATACAGTGGGTGTCTGCATTAGTCTCTTACCTTAAAGAAAAGCATCCAAGACCATCAAGAAGGGGCGAGAGACATATATGAGAAAGAGAGAGAGAGAGAAAAATGATTATTTTTAAAGAGTTGTGAACAATTTTACAACATAGAAAAATCAACAGTTTCTCATATTACATTCAAGCATCTCCTGGGTCTCAAGGTTTTATCGGTTTAAACTGGACAAATTATTTTGGTGACATTTGTCTTCAATTGACAGATACATAGGCAAAGATTTTAGTTAGATTATCTTAATTTCACATAAATATTCTGCGTGAGAAAAATATTTTGTCTTTTAACAAATTAGGCTCAGGTAATAAATCATTCTGATACACACAATCAGTAAAGTAAGGTTCTTTAAAACACAGTATGAAAACAGGTCGAAGCCCTTTTTCAAGTCAGAACCTATGCTTAAAAAATATTACATAAGCAACTTGACATTGTGCAAATTAAGGTGTTAACCCCACAAACTTTACTTTGCTTTAAGGTCAAAGGTGACAGAGTGGAACTGCTGAAAAGGTCATCATGTCATCACACACACTTCCACAATGGAGGGAACCCCACCCACTTCCCTTTGACCTCAAGGCACACATACACACACGTCTGCGCACACTGTGTCAACACACACTTACACACACAACCACTATCTACAAACAGCTGCGTAGGTAATTATGCTCTGTGTGTGAATATGTGATTAGGTGATAATTATCATTATCGAGCCAAATGTGGGCACATAATTCTTAGCCTTGTGTCATCTTCATATATGTAAGTGTGTGTGAGGGGGTGTTGGCGTGTACTTATATGTGTTTGTGTGTGTTTTTAAATGTGTAATGTAAATGTGTATTCATGTTGTTGCATTCATGTGTACACCTATGTATTCTTTCTGTGTGTGTGCAACTGTTACTTTTCTTGCATGTTTTTGAATCTCTCAATGCGGCTTCATCATCTAAAGCCTGTTGTGTGTGTGTGTGCATGTGCGTGTGTGTGTGTGTTTGTGTGTTGTGTGTGTGTGTGTGTGTGTTTCTGCTCTGCAGAAAACTCAATATGGCAGGGTCAGCTCTGCAGAAAATGGTCCATTGAGCAGCAATTGCATTCTGCTGCCAAGGACTCTCTGCTTGACTCTTACCTTTTCTATGGAGCTTTACGTAAAACCGCTGAGCCCACACACAAACACAAACACACTCGCACGGGCGCGCACACACAGAAGCACACTTGTGGAAGAGAGGATAAAGGGAGAGACTGAGAGCAAGAGTGGAGGAGGTGTGACTAATCTTCTCTTCCTCTGTTTGGAAAGACTGGAGGAGATGAGCGAGGGCTGTAAAATCATTTTGACGGGGAGGATTAAGACACTCATACACGCACACGCATGCATGCACACACGCGCACACACACATTCACAGGTATGCTCTTTCTTACATCCATGCAGGCTGCCAACATCTCTCACACTCATACACACAGAAACACACACATATGGACAAACATATACAGGTACAACCTTATTGACTCTCACATGCGCAGCCATATAGCAAGCCCAACTCAGATTTTCTCACTTACATATGCTCTAAAAACACCTACACGCGATGTGCTCACAAGCTCCTATCCAAGCAAATATATAAAAGACTCCTTTACACCTGAGATTAACACACGTCTCCTCTCCAGATAGTGTCTAGATCTGATGTTGCAGGATTACATTTACATCCGCCATGGGAATCTGACTCTCCTTTGCTTTGCCATAATGTGGTTTGTCATGCCATCATCACTTCCCCTTGTTATAACAAAACCCTTAAAGACTCCATGTCATTCAATTTTCATATTTTCAAATCTAGTCTGGCGCAGGATCAGAATAGTGGTCTTCACATAAATGCGGTTGAGTTGAAAACTCCCTTTAACTCGTTAACCTGAATAAATGTGAAGAGTGGATCAAACCAAGCAGAACAGTCACAATACTGGACCCTTTCTAGCCGACAGCAGTAGCTCATTGAATGCAATCTGCTGACGCTGCAAGCTGGCCTGAATGGATGAATTTCAGTAATTGTTTGGTAAAGTCACGCTGTGATGAGTTCACAGGAGTTGGACTAACACTGCCTAGAAAAATGATAAATACTTGAAAATGAAATTACCAAAATGTTTATTATGGCAAGTGCTAAGCACATATCTTTAAAGTCAAACTCTTGACTTTCTCAATTAATTTATCTAAATTTGGAACATTTTCCACACCATATGACAATGTCACTGCACTAAAATATGATGTTTACTGAATGAAGTCTTCACTCCCTGCATGCCATGTTTCGTGTGGCTACATCATCTGCCTTTTTCACAGCAGACATTTCGGCTTATTCCAGTAGGAAAAACAGAGGTGTTACTAGTAACATTAAGGATGGCTTTGTTGTATTCAAGTGTCCCTGTAAGCTGTGACAGTGGCTGAATACAAATATCAGGTGTCCACCACACTTACAGACTTGCTGGCATATTCCCACCTGCCAGTACACAGTACTGTCCAAATTCAGAGAGGGGCTGAGGGCTCACACGACATTTTTTATTTCTCTAAAACAAGGAAAACTGATGGGTTGAATGTATGAAACATGATTAGACTTAACTTGCAATGCATGACATGACACAAACATGCATTAAAAAAAACATTCATTAAAAAAAAAGTTGACAGTATAAAAGCCATGAAGTGCAAGATCGCGCTCACCAGGGGCTTGTGTAGCCTTGCAGTCTTGCAGCCTTGCAAATTTGATGACCGTGAGGGTGTGACAGTGCACATGCCCACTATTAAGTCCTGAGGGTGAACATTTGGATTCAGACAACAAGACGTGAGCCAGCATGCACAATGGGAAGACCTTGAAACTGAAGCAGCTCGAATGGAATTCAGCCGTCATTCATTTCATTGTTTATACTTGAGCTTTTCTCACCATGACATGTCAAAATGTCTTCAATTAAGAAGGGCTCTTACATCAAAAGGGAATATTTGAGATGTCTTCCATGTTATTTGATACAGATTTCCCTCAAAATTCAGCATGAAAACCTAGCGAAAATTGAAAATAAAAGTTCTGTGGATCTGAATGTTTGTCCATGCAGCGCAAGTTTATCGACTCCGACTGACTGCTGGGTCCGGCACATTTAAAGAGTCAAACTGACACAAGATGCAAGTATATTCACAAGCCATTATCCACACTTACACACACACACACACACACACACACACACACACACACACACACACAGGGACATACACAGGTTTTGCATCCTGTCCATCTCTCAGTGCCACAGAAAGACGGCTGTTGCCAGGATACAGAGGTTAGGCATCTGTTTCCTGTCGGATCAGTGAGAGGAAGAGAAATAAAACTTTCTGATCAAGCTGTCACTTACCTGTCACGCTGAAGCCTTTGATGTTCTGTCTGTGTGACTGTGTGTGTGTTGGTGCGCACGCTTTTGTTTGTGTGTTTTTTGCAAGCACTAATGTATGTTTAAGCACATCTGATGCAGTCCTGCCCCTCCCACTACCTCACATTAGTGAAATGCCAAATACATAATTAACATTTATGCTATGTTCCCTGGCAATGTTAACCTAATTCTCCTGACATTTGCACATAAGTCAACATTTATTTAACTAATTTTCAACCTTTGTGTGGGTTTTATTTTAGAGTTTTATTATTTTTTTCCCCACTTTTTTCTCCAAGTTAGGAAATTATAATAAATTAGAATATTGACAGTTGCATAATCCAGTTTTAAGCACTTGAAGAGCCGATAGTCACAAAAGCCAATAAAAACAAATGGTCAAGTTGTCATATTAACATTTAAGGTGTATTAGTTGATTCACAACGTCAACTCATACAGTGAGTAACAGTAAAAGTTGCCAGTCGCTGCCGGTAGCCTCTGAACTGCACAGTGAGTTAAATTAGTTTTGTCTACCTTGCTTTCATTAACTAATAAAGATGGTAAGGCAGCAAAACATCCTTTCATTCATCATTCACTCTCCTGACAGTTTCTTCATGTGATGCTTGTTTGCAAAGAAACTTCACAAAGCCAGTCCATTAAAACCGGACAGTTTGTGCTGAATCAACAATGCCTGTTTTAAATGAAACCCAGCTTAGCTTCATTTTCATAGCCTAGTAAATTAGCTTGACCTCTGCCTGCACTGCAACACTTCCTCAGAATGAATGTTTCAAATGCAGCTTCATTTACTCAGCACATGTAAACCAATGAAATCATTCAAAACATATTACTATATACTATATTACTATATTACTTAACGCCACACTAATTACAACCTGCTACATTCATGTTATCGTCTTAGCACACTTAGCTACATGTTTGCCTGAATGCTGCGTAATACTGTCAACATACAAAACTATTCATAAAGGAACAAACTGTAAAACTGTATAACTGCTGATCATGTGGTCAGTTATAGTCGACTATTGTTGCCACAATAGGAACAGCGGTTACATAATCTCCAAAATGAGCCACAGCTACGTGTGCTCCGGTACTTAAACATATAGCACTACACCTTTGTCTGTCAAAGAGTTCAAATATAAAAAAATCCACCTTGAGTACACAAAATAACCACTCTCAGATAGAACTTCTGGCCTCGACTCTAAACTCCCCCAATATAAATGACGATGATTATTTTAGAGCTTACTTCGAATCTAACCTGATCTGACCTGAGAGAGATGAACGAAAAGGAAACAGAGGATTGAGGGATGAGGAAAGAGGAATGAAAAATGACGGCTGCTGTTCTCATTTGTGAAAACGATACAAGAACATTCAACTCAGAAAGAAAAAGCAAACACACAAGAGTACGTGCAGTGTTTCCACATTCTTCTTGTCTCCGCTGAGGTAGAAAGTACCTTTTTTTTTTTTTTTTTTACATCAGGGGTGTAAATTCTCGGTTGTGTGCATCATACACTTTTCTCCCCATCTGTTACTCTTAACCTGTGGAGCACTGAGAAGCTTACAACATACACTTGTGGGCCGCGTTCTTGCTTCACAACTGATTTGAAGGTTTGACGAGGAGAGAAAACTATTTCACATCCAGCAGTGAGTTCAGCCTTCCAAGGTTCTCATCGAGCTACATAAAAAAGAAAATATTTTCTTCAGAATTTTAAATTAATAAGTGCATGTCTGAATAATAATAAAAAAAAAAAATCTAAAATATTTGAGATTATGTTGAATATAATATCTCCATTAGGTTTAAGGTCAAGCTTCAAGTGGGAGGATGTGAATGTAATCAGGCTTTCAGTTGATACCAAATAAAAGCTCCAGCTTCCACCTTAATGAAAAAATGAACAAGAGCTGAATACTGCTGAGAAGTTTAAAATGAGTCATACAAGTAACGTTTAAGAATTTATATTAATTGTGCTTTAATTGCAAGAATGGGTGGTAAGTATTGTAGCAAAATTATGAACTTAATAAAATAATTGAATAGACACAAGTAATGATTACATTAAAAAACTGCTAAAATTTACTCAACATACAATATATGTTAATAAGATATCACCTTTTCTTTCTCATCACATCTGTTTAACTAAACCTATTTTAACACCCTGCCTAACTATGCCTGTGTTGATAATACTCATTTATAGTTTGCTGTAGGTTAGTTACGCCATGTTCAGACAGACAGCAGCACTGAATTAAAAAACGCAATCCCCTCATTCATTTCAGTGTGACCACTGCACTGGGAGTGTTAATGTACAAGCCTTTGGAAAAACATCATCAGGTTGTCTGACCAAACAGTTGAACCTGGCTCGTCTGGCCAGGTGCTTTATTAGCCGATCAAATACACATCAGTGCACAGTCCTGGTAGATTACTTTGTAACCTGAAAAGTCAATTTCTACTGTTTAGCCTGCAATCATTTCAAAAGGACGGTAAAGTCATTGCTGCTTCTGCACAGCACTAAAACCATCATTTCATTAGTGTCTAAAACAACATGACCCCAGCAGTGCAGGCCTTTGCCTTGTTAAACCCAGGGGTTTTTGGTCTGATTGTTCTGTGAGAGATGTGAACGTCTTTGTATTTTGTGGCTGAGGTGAAAAAGCAGGCAAAGCCTGTTTTTTCCACCAGTTGTTTGAAGATGTTGTGCTCCAGTTTGTTGCTGTTTCTGTGGAAAAGCTGTATGACGGGATGAGTCAGACTCAGATTGACACAAGGGACTCCAGAAATACGAAGCTGTCTTCTGTACTGGATCGAGGGGGGTCTTCCTAAATCTGCTCTACATGCTGTTTCGGGACATTTCTCCAGCAAACTCAAAAGATATTTTGGGTGAATTTAAGAGATTGCTGCCTTAAAAGGGGATTAGTGAAACGACAAGATTAAAATGTTTCTACCTGATTCAACAGAGTGGGTTGAATTTGTGTGGAAGATCTCCACGACTGGTTTAAACCTGCAGTGAAAACAGAGCCCGGTACAGCTCTCACTGCTCGGATCTGAGGGTTACAGTGACTCAGAGGTCAGTGTAGTTCACTCCACTCACAGAGGAGCTGCTACTAATCTTTCACACCCACATAACCCCCACT
Source organism: Seriola lalandi dorsalis (assembly GCF_002814215.2). Classification (NCBI taxonomy): domain Eukaryota; kingdom Metazoa; phylum Chordata; class Actinopteri; order Carangiformes; family Carangidae; genus Seriola; species Seriola lalandi. The sequence continues at coordinate 178,416 of NW_019524866.1, forward strand.
CGCATTTAGATCTATGTGCAAAGCAGGCAGTGACACAGAAGGCAAAATTAGGATCTGCAGAGCAAACTCAGGAACAATCATTTACATAATAACTGTATCCATCAGAACGTTGCACTGAAAGGAAAAGAGTGCTGATTAATTCCTCCCTATGCCTTGATTTTTCTTTGTTTGACTGCCACTCACAAAAACACACACACACACACGCACACGCACACACACACACACACACACACACACACTTATTACACCTTATTATGCTAAGTATAAGCTGTCATAATGACATCCATCATTCCTCTACCCATTCCATATATTATTTGTATCTTGTTCTCTCTATTCCTTTCTGTTCCCATCGTTGTTTTTTTTTTTTTTACATCTCTATTGGCTGTTTCTACGGTAACTGAGAGATGACTAACTGTAACAGGTGCCCTTTTTCCATCACAACCCCCTCCACTCTCTCCTTGCTGTATACTGGTATTATTATTTTTTGAGGAAGAAAAACATTTACAAGCATTTAAGCTTTACTATTATCACACCGTTTAGCAGACGCTCTTCCAGTAAGTGCTAACAGCATAACGGCAGTTCGAATTGCCTTGAAATAGGCCAGTACAAGGTACAGCCAAACAGTACATAGGCAGATGGGAGTCAGTTAAAATATCAGGCGCATCAGACACACAGTATAGTAGCCCCGAGCAGCAGGTTGTGAAGAGAGGACTTTCAGATGGTAAACAGAGACACACTGAGACAAAATACAAGCAAATACAGCATGAATTCAGACAGTTAAATATCTGAAACAGTGAGTCCAGGGTCATTCATGTGATTTTGGTTCAAATTTTAGTTTAGTTTTCATAAAGTCATATCATAAAAAAATGAAAGGGTTTGGACACTTTCTGAATGCACTGTATAGACAAAAAAACAGATAGTGCCTCCATACATGGCTCATTCAACTCAGCTGACCTGAGCTCTTTATCCCTTGGATTCAGAAATCATTAATGGTATTTGCTTGACTGTGCACTCTCCGTATTTGTGCACAACACAATTTAATCCAATGGAGTAAAAGTCCATTATACCATTGCCAAATTAGCAAAAATGTTTCCTAATCATAAAAAAAACTGGTAGACAATCTGAAAGCCACCTCAGGTCACAAAATGATGAACAAATTATGTGCCTGATGCCAAAGATGAATCACGCCACATCCTTTCCGCTTGCAAAATGTTTTCCTTTTAATTTATTCATTTACTTTATTTACTTAATTACTTATCTCTTTGAGGTGTCCCTCAATCTTTTGTTTACCGTGGTATAAACGGAACAGCAGAATTTCTAATGGTAAATACATTTATATCATCCATAAATACTGACATATATCCCAACCCCAGTCATCACGTAAAACATGTTTTTGATATATGGAACCATACTTGCCCAAACTTACTGAAGCTAATTCGACTTATTTTTTCTCCTTTTGATTACCCTGCAGAACTACCTTATGCAATCTGCAGAACACTAGAAGCTGGCATCAGTTTTTAATACCAAACTGTCAAAATCATACCCACAATTATAAAAGCTCTCTTTGCTTTCAATGGGTTATTATGCAAGAGTACATTTTTACCACATTTCTAGAAACGACCATTTCTAAGTAAAACTGAATGAGTAGTGAAGAGTACGTACTTTCAACAGGTTTCCTGTGCTTTACGCATTAGAGGTGAAGTGTTCATAAAATGGGAAAATTGTCTGTTTGTTATTATTGGATCAAACAGAAGAAGAACATCTTCTCTCACCTAGTGCATACCATTTATGGATGGCACACTGCTCCCTCAACTTCCTTGTCTGGACATAAATCTAATCTGTGTGTAAGAGAGAGTGTCTGTATGTGTGTACAGCTACTCTATCCAAACTTTGTGCACATTATAAAATTGGATCTTGTGTATTGTCCATGAATATCTCTCAGCTACCACGAACAGCCCTGACGCTGTCTCTTCTCTCTCCGCTCCTCCCCTCCTTCATCCCTCTCTCACGCTCTCATGCGCCCACTCACTGCCACTCACACTGATAGACACAGAAAAACACACAGATGAAGTGAAATGAAATGAAAAATGATGTGAGGATGAGATGAAAAGAATAATAGCTCCTGTCTCAGTTTGCACACACGCTCAGTCACTTTCAGTAACCCCCCCC